>NW_020653726.1:14746122-14772865 GCF_003589595.1 Hyposmocoma kahamanoa
CTGCATGAAAAAATATTCAACACAAGCTCAGCTATTTTGCACGATTTAACCTACACGGAGTTCGCGTGTAGCTACTTAATTTACTTCCATTTTTACTCTCAATTATTGTCATGCCTTACTGGGCCTATTACTTAAAATGATTGAAACATCTATTGTACTTGTGATGATCAATAAAATTATTATTATTATGTATAAATAATGCCTATCCACACTCGCCTTGAAAAGGCCAAAGTTCAGTTCAGGGATAAGTCTGCGGACAGGAAATTCCACTTTATAACAGTTCGCCATATAAATGTGGAAGGATATCCACAACCTAGGGATGGAACCGTAGCCTACGTCTAGTCCGCTTGGTAAGTAAACTTTACTTCCACGAAAGTATAAAGGATAGAATATTTAAAATCTTTTATACTACTTGTGAAAAATACTGTTCTAATAACCTCTTACAGTTACAGATCTCATAATTACGAATTTGGATAATTTAGGAAAACTAGGTGCCTCAATATCCATCAAACATACAACATACAAAACCATTACTCAGAGCTTGTTCCTGTATTAATCACTGGCAGTAGAGTTCAATTACGGGCAAATGGAACTTTTGTCACAGGGTGAGCAGCGCTGTGGCAAGGCCACTCAGATCTTTGCGATTTAAAGCTCTGAGTGGCACTACAACTGCTATGAACAGGCGTAGCTTAATACCAGATACACGACTTGTTCGTCCCGTCACTTAATATTTATAAAAAAGGCTCTTTTGGCTGCTCGATCCTCTCCCATTCTTTCTACATGCCTTAGCCAGCAAGCAATAGGCAGGTTAGTATTACGAGGGGACTGTAGGGCAGGACCTCTCGCTGCCGAGAGTGGTTGCCGCCATGCTCGATAGCGAGGAGTCCTGGGAGGCGGTGGCCTCCTTTTGCGCAGAGGTTATGTCGCAAAAGGAGGCCGCGGAGCGGGTGCGCGAGGACGCGGCAGACGCGCACCCGCTCCGGCGCAGACGTACGGGGAGAAGACGAAGGCAGTTCGCTGCTCGCCTGATCCCCTAGTGAGACCAGCGGGCTCTGGGCTCACTCATCTGGGGGGCGGGTTGGAGGACAACCGACTCGCCCCTCCGTTGGCGCGGGAGCCCTGGCGTAAGCTAGGGCGGCCGGGCGGCTTCGTGGTGAATGTTCACTGATCCCACGGCGCCAACCGGCGAGAGGGAAACCCGGGGGGTTTTAGTGGGGTAGGCCCTCCAGTCTGGAGGGAGAGTCCCCACATAACCCCTGAGTCTCCCTGGGCTCAGGGGTATCCATAAAGATTTCCCTCACGTCAAAAAAAAAGGTTAGTATTACGAACCACGGTCAATTATTTCACTTTATAAATGAAAGCAAAATCAAATAATTCCACCGAGCTCAGAATCATAATAAATAAATAAATGTAAATATTAGACAACATCACTTATGTTGCTTTGATCCCAAAGTAAGTGGCTAAAGCACTTGTGTTATGGAAATCGGAAACAACGACGGTACCACGAACACCCAGACCCGAGACAATATAGAAAGGTTAGTTTTTTTACACTAACCCGGCCGGAGACCGAATCCGGGACCCCAGAGATGGCGACACTATAATAATATAATAATAATAGTTTATTTCTCTTTCCACAAAGTAATAAGACTACGTACTTTATAAAAAAACTTACGAAACAGATATTTTGAGAAAAGCTAGAGCCTAAACTAATCAGAGATTTGTATTTTAGGTCTATATTATGTGCCTCGTTGGCTTAAATAAAACCACATTAAACTTAAATCATCTATATTTTTTTGAGTTTGGACACATATCACACGACCTAACTATATATGTGTGTATATCACACAAGTATAAAACCCGGTCGGTTTGCAAGCCATTTTACCACAGAGGTGTTCATAGTATTCGTCAAATTAAACTTACAGAAACTTACCTCAAATAAATACTTTTCTTTGATCTGAAATCGGAATTCTGCACTTTAACGGTTTTTCGCTCGTTAAAATAAAGCTGCAATTACTTAAGAGCTACATTTTCAACTCTATTAAGTTAACTACATACATTATGTGCTCTCTAGTTATTTAGCTTCCGCATCCTATGAATACAGGCCTCGGATAAGGTTGCATAGTCGACAGCGTCTCAGAAACGAAGTAATTTTCTGAATTACCAAAATGTAATGTTTATTATTTATTTTATTAAATCGGTGGCACGTGCTATAGGCGATATTTTGAACAAAAGTTATGTCAAATTTACAGTATTGTTCACATAAAAATTGTTAGAAATAAAATCATAACTTTACACAATTTTATTTTGTTTTTCACGGTTACTCCTAACTTTATTCGTAATTTATTTTATCATAAACATTATTGTTTCTATTATTTTTTTGTATTATTAAAGTAATGAGTACCTAACTTGGGCCTTTTCAAGGCGAGAATGTAAGGCATTATAATATAGGTGTGCATGCTCCATCGTCGGGCTAATCCTCACTTTCCATCGGGTGAGATGGAGATCAAATGCACATTATATATTTAAAAAGTTAGGTACTACATTAATTTTTTTAAATAATACATATATATAATTTTTTTTAATTAAAGGATAACGCCAGAGGACCATCTGAGATGGTGAGTGGCGTCAATCTTAATTGGGTCCTGGTAGAATACCAGGTCGTAGGCAATTTTACGCTGAGCCAGCACGTTTTCACTATCATGAGTTCCAAAACTGTTTACTTTAATTAGTTCTATGTGAAGTTGTAAGTTCCTTCTGTTATATGTTATTTTTAAGTGGTTTCATACAATCATTTAGTTAGTTTTACATGATTTTTAACCGACGTGAAAAAAGGAGGACGTTCTCAATACTGTATTTTTTTTGTGTGTGTATGCTATGGGATTACTTCAAGATTTGTGAACCGATTTTGATCATTCTTTTTCTGTTGGTAAGAGGGTACCTCAGTGGTTGGTTTAAATTTGAATTTAATATTCCACCTCTAAAGGTGACAAACTAGGGGTGAATACGGTTTCGCGCAATTTCCGGTAACCGATTTCAATAAAACTTGGCAAATTAATAGATGTTATTCCACCAACTTTTGAGGTCGTTTTTTTGTTATGAAAATGTTATTTTAATTAATAATAATAATATAATAATGACGCAACACACTCATAGCCCCGCACTAGGGAAAACCCTGTGTCGCGGGTGCCATGGACACACACATATTCAATCACAAATTACACCCAAACTCACGAGAGAAATAAATGTAGGCTATACACATATTTCTCCCGACCTGGGAATCGAACCCAGGACGTCTGCGTGGCAGTCCAGCATGGTAACCGTTCGGCCACGGAGGCAGTTAACTTGTCATGGAAGTGAAAAGGGTTTTATCTATCTATCTAATCTACCTCTTTTTTATAAAAAAAAATAATAAACATCACATGTAACACATTAAGAAGCCAATTAATCAACTATATACATTTGTATGTATGTTACCAACAAAACGCTATTTCAAGTGGAATAGTTTTTTTTTTTATTCCGGCATTAGTCAAACAAGACCTCGACGACGTCAAAAAAATAACTTAATTTCTGACATCAATATTACGAATAGCTAAAGTTACGAGTTAAAAATTCAGAACAAAAGAATGGGAACAATATCATATAAAGGACAATAAAAAATATGAATAGAATATCAGGAGTAACGACCAATTAGTATCGAGTGACTTGTATAGTAATAATTGTGAGTAAAATTTATGACGAGTTAGAATAGTGAGGGCTAAATATTGTATGTGAATAGGGCACCCATTGAAAATGCCATGCCCATCACAGAACAATAAATACAGTAGAAGCGCTTAGCTTGCATGGCATGTGTGCCAACAGCACGCGAAGTTCCACATACTTAAGCTCAGTCCGAAATTTTCGCGTTTTACGTTAAGGTCGTGTCAATTATCTCGCCCAAAAACTCAAAAATCGTAGAAAAATGCCTTGTTTCGCTACTTTAGAGTGCAGAAATTATAGTCACACTTATAATAATATTTATTGTGGTATTTCATAGCAACCATTAGTCTTATTTTATTTAATTTCAATAAATTTTCAATTTCCTGTTCGTAATCGTAATCATTTTTTTAAACCAAGAAACAAAAGTAAACCTTATACCGTTGCAATATGGTCGTTTCTTCTTTGGAGAAGTAATTAACAAAATATCTCGAATTCGTCCTCGTTCAGGTATTAATCAAAAGATGGCAGCACATTCATTGAAACTTTAATATAAAATCAAAACGTCGTAACTTGCTATAATAGATATTGAACTTTCAAAGATAAGCATCTGAGAAAAGTTTAAATTATACTAATTATATTATTTGTATTAATTATTATAACAAACTAGTGGAGTAATTTCACAAAAAAAAATTTAATATCAATTCAATAAAAATTTAATTTATATTAATTAAATTATATTCGATCGAAGACGTCCACTGCTGAACATAGGCCTCCCCCAAAGATTGCTAGACTAGCCGGTCGGACGCGACGTTCATCCATCGGTAACCCGCCGCCCTTAACGTCTCAGAGCCATAAGTCATCACAGGCAACGCGATGACCTACGACCTGGCTCTTAGATACATACCTATAGGGAAAGAATGTGGGGTGGTACATTCTTTCGCTATAGGTATGTATCTAAAAAAAAAACCAGTCGAACCTGTAGCCTAAGAACTCATGGAGCGGTTTTCACCCGCGCCGGCCGCGGTTGCGGGACCGCGGTCTCCGTGCGCTTTGCGGGCGTCGTTGCCCGCGCACCCTGCGGTCGGTTCGCGGGCGACGCGTTCCACGCCCGCGGTGGTGGGTCTTTCCTTCCCACGCCATTTTGTGATTGATTGTCGATTTGGCAGCGCGTGTCAATTTCTCAAGTTATGGATGTTGAAGTCGATCAATTAATTTCCTACCAGTTACCATTTTTCTTAAAAGTTCTGAATAAGTAGATACGGACATCCGATAAAAACTAAAGAATTTGTGTTCATGTTTTTTTAACTCATTAGTAAGAACAACGAATAATTCGTAACGCTTTCTTTCCTGAATCAGAGAATGCAGAATATTTTAGGCCCTTTTCTTTTAATTCTTCGATTTAGTAAGTAAAACGCGATAGCTCGGTGTTTATGTGAGTCCATGGCGACGTCTGAGACTTAACTGACGATCTCAATCGATCGTAAATAACCGCGTGCCTTGCGATCCTTTCCCGCCAAGTTTGCGGGCCATTCCACAACCGCGGCAAATACGTGACCGCACAAACCTGCGGTATCATGAGTGTTGAAATAAAACAGCTGTCCCGCAACCGCAGCGGGCGCGGGGCAAAACCGCTTCGTGAGTTCTTAGCCTTGAAGAGTTCGATCTTCGTATTAATAATTATAACAAACTAGTGGAGTAATTTCACAAAAAAATTATTGAATATCAATTCAATAAAAAATTAAAATACAGTGCATAGCGACATCTCTCGCCAGGACCGGTAGCTGTAAAGGTATGTAACTGGGTGATAAAACTTTCATAGATTTCTTATAGATGGCGCTACGCCTAAAAAGTCGTTGAAAAACCAAATACAAAGACACGACAACAAGCACATAGAAAAATTCGTGAGGTGCGCTGGTTGGTTCCGTGACTTAGTTGGTATAGCGTCTGCCACGGTGTGCTAGAAGACGTCGGTTCGAATCCGGCCGGATCGAAGGAATTTTTTCTGAGTGTTCGATCTTTGTATTAATAATTGTAACACCATTTAAATGTTCATTTTGGAACATAATTCAGGATCTGGAATACATTCTCCTGGCACGATATACGAGTATGTACCTATTTCATTAAATAAATTATAAACACCACCGTAAAAATAATATATGATAATCTCTGTGATAGTTCACAAACATCTATACAATATAAAGATTGTAACAACGTGCACTAATTACGTATTTTATAAATTATTTTTTTATATAATCCTCGTTTTTAAATGCATGGCTTTTGTTTAAGTAAATACATTAAACTAAAGTAGAAATAGCACCATTTGGTGCAATATTTATTTGTGAGAAATGTGCGGAAAAACATTAATTTTCAAAAATTCATTCATAATTTTTTTACGACTACGTACAAAGGTTACTTCATTACACTACATTCATTACACTGCTGCTACAGATGAGGTAATCGATAAAAAATTTCCGATAATTTAATGAAAAATGTACAGTACATGTATTCATTCTTAAAGTACGAATTTTAACCATAGCCAATGAATTATTGATATGTCAATGTTATTACCTTTTTGAAAACAATAAATTAAAGATATGATAATTGTTTTTAAAAATTTACTAAAACATCAAATAAAATTGCATTTGAATTATAGTTGTGTGTTTCATGAATATAATACAAAACATATATATATATATAGTTCAGAATACGTCAGAAAAATAAAACTATAAAAGAGATCTTTGCTTTAAAAATCAAATACACTAAAAACTTAGAGGATAGAAAAAAATAGTCTAAAACTAAAAATCTATTGACTTTACCTCATCCCTGCGGCAAAATGTCAAATGAAGTGTAGGATCACCCTAGTTTGTGTTTAGTATATAAAATCTTGTCTTTGTTCTAGGAATCAATTTGTGCAAAAATATCTTCAATACTCCCACCGAGTCATCGAACAAAATTTTCTGTACATTGTATAACACACCCTCCATGACATTTATGAAACTAAAAAAACGGACACTGGCAGAATTGAGACTAATTAATCTCTAAGCCATTCGTTAAGAAAAAAAAAATATTTTTTTCCGCTTATCGAACAGAGGGTCGTGGGGTTCTGATACGGGTTACCTCTGACTTTTTCGGAATTCACGTGAGAAATTTAACTAGAAATTACCATGAGCTTTTCTGTGAAGGAAAACATCGTAAGGAAACCTGCACATATCTGCAAAGTAATTTAATGATGTGTGTGATAATCCTAATCCGCATTGGGCCTGTGCCCAGCAGTGGTGTATAAGCGAACTATTATTATAAAGTCTGTACACTCCGGCCAACCAGTTATAATATAACTTTTGACAGCTCGAATTTTAATCTATTAGTAATGTTCTAATGCGTTTCCGGTTTTTTATAACAGTCGATTTTATTTATGAAGAAGTTTTAATCGTGAATGTGAGCGGGTTCTGAAAAATTGATATTATCCGATTGGGATCATGATGTTTCGTTTGACAATTTGTGTACTCAAGAATTAATAATTAATGAGAATTCAAGTGATTATTCCCGTTGAAATGGAGAAGACTCCGACGATTCATTATAGTAAACAATAAGAATTTATAATTTATTTAATTTCATTATAATTTATTACATAGGTCACAAAACTTATCAACTTGAATAATCTTCGTTACATAATTTGTTGGCTCGATGAGTATCGGAGCTAAAGAGCTTCACTAAAATTAGAAAATAAAAGAGTCCAGAAAGCTTATAGGATGGAAAAGGAAGTGTTGCATTTTTTTGTCTATGGTTGTACGTCAATAATTACGGAATTTCGGAGGCATGCATATATGAAAAGTTAATTATATGGTTGGACGGAGCATAGTTGAACCAGCAACTTTTATGGTCTAATGAGACTATCCGTACTAAGTTCGAGAAGAGACGTATAAATAAAATTGAGCGAACAAGTTATAAGTAGATAAGCCTGACAAAACCGAGTTTTGCCGAGCTGTCTGTCGCGCCCAACTTCGATTAATAAAGGCTTGAAATGAAGAAGAACGTAGACTCAAGAACCTTGGCTCTGTTCGCCTATAAATCTGTTTAAACGTTCCAACCACATTGTCCTCGAATTTCCAAATGATAAGCGTTTATCTGTATTTGACACGAACTGCCGATCTGATGATTTTAATAAATGAATACTCAAAATGAGAACGATTAGCGTATTTTAATGGAATACTGGAGCATTACCGCAGTATCATGACCGTTAAAATTTGGGTTAAATATGTCATTAGGAACATGCGTGTTTGTATTGTTCATGTAACGATTTTCGATACTAAATTAAATGAATTTACTTAACTACATACGCCTAATATACCTTCTATAAAAGACGGAGTTGGGTGATTTTCAGATTAGTTTTCTCTACCTAATCTCGGTGTTAAGTATTCGAGCATATTATCGTGAAATATTAAATAATATTCAGGATACTACACTCGAATATTAAGCGATACATCATGATAATATTCTATAATATTTAAAAAATCAAAATTGCTTCCGAAATTAGGTAGAAAGAATTAATTGTGGAAATTAATAAATAAATTTTATAATAATTTTTAATTTTTACAAAAAAAAATTAAGTCAGTCAACATCTTATACACTCACTCACACGTATAAATATAAACATCTACACATGAGCACACAACTACCTACTCCAATACACTATATATACATACACGAATATTTTATACACTTGTTCTTTGTTGCTTCTTTATAATATATAGTTTAAAATATTTATATTAATATCTCTGTCCTTGGTGAAAATTTAATAGCAATACGTTCGAGTTAGTTTAATTAGTTTAGATTTGAGTCTTCTACAGATTTTGTTGCTTTAGTAAATAAGACCTGGTTTTGTAACAAATAATTTTACTAGCAGTACAGCTACTTGTGTACGAGAGAGTTCGTCCAGGGAAGTAATGACACCTTACCTATTTCTGCCGCCAAGCAGTAATGTGAGCATTACTGCGTTCCGATTTGGAGGGTAAGGGTGCTGGTGAAATTACAGGCACACTTGCTAACTTATGTCTCAGAGTGACGGGAGCAGTGTGGCAGTGTCCGTGTCAGTGTCAGTTGCGATTTAAAGCTCCGAATGGCATCGCAACTACTATGGGCAGGCGTATCACTTAACAAAACGCGTAAGATTCGTACGTCCCGTTACTTGACATCTTAAAAAAAATCTTGGACTTGTCAACTTAAGTCACAGGGTAACAGACGCAGAGGCAGTCGCCTCGTCTCTTTGTGATTGAAACCTCTGAGTGACACTGCAATTGATATATAAACCGGTGTTTACTACCAGGCGCACGACTTGTTTCTGTCGTCACATTGTATCATTAGAAAAAAATTGCAGAGACAAATAAATTTATTATTATTTATTATTATAACGCGTTTTTATAACAAGTCTAGGTATTTGAGGTTATACTATTTAGATAAGTTATGTACTTGTGTAGTGGTTATGAAAAAAAATCGTGAAATCGAGACCAATCATAATCGGGGCCAATCCGAACTACTCGTATATACATCAGCTCTTCGAAAGGCTGTGAGACAATAGACAGACTCTGGACACTTACGAGAACAGTGTTCGCTGCAAAATGATTGCAAAACTTAGACAGTAAAGTTGAAAGTTGTTTGACATAAACGATGAAGATAGCCGTCGCAGTTTATGACAGTTGGGGCCATGAAATTGATGATTTTACGTTAAGGTAAGAGCGGTTACACACAACGACATTTAGCAGAGATGCAAACGCGATGCAGTCGCTAATCGTCTACCTACACGCTACACGCGCGCCATTTTAAGCAGCGATGCAAGCGCGCGTTTGTATCGATGCAGTCGCGCGTTTGCATCGATGCAATCGCCTAGAAATCACAAGTGTAGTAATGCAATAGCGCGTTTCACGAACGCGCGTTTGCATCGCTGATTGATAATAGTCGCCGTGTGTAAACATTTTAAGAATTAATCACTATAATATTACAATGTTTTCATGTAAAAAGACTTCGGTCTCTTTTTACCAACAGCAGTGAAATTTGATATGGACGTGACCTGTGACATAGACATTGGTAATTCTGTACCCTCAGTGAAAAACGCGATAACTCGACTTATATTAGCTATTCTTTTTTTGTAAAATGGTACAGCTTTCTGCATAATCGCCATTGCTGTACATAGCTGCTTTAGAACTTACTAGCAGTAGAGTTTCTTGTGAAAGATTTTTGTCCAGGAAAGTACTGCCACCTTACCGGTAACCTATCACAAACTCGAATTATTTTTCAGAAATAACGTTTGTTCGAATTTTCATTACACCAAAAACTGAATTATAACGAAACCGTTGTTCTTTCAGGATATGTTGGATGGTTAGGTTAAGTTAGGTTTAAAAGAAAAAACATTTTCCTATCAAAATTACTTTCGAGGTTATGAAAATGCGAGCAAAAATTATGGAAAATGTCATTTCGTACTACTGATAGGTAACCCACCTTACCAATTTCTGCCGCCAAGCAGTAATGTAAGCATTGCAGGGTTTCGGTTTTGAAGGGTTAGGCTGCTGGTGTAATTACAGGCACACGGGACTGTTAACTTATGTCTCAGCGTGACGAGCGTAGTGGCAGTGCCCCTCTGATCTCTGTGATTTAAAGCTCTAAGTGGCACTGCAACTGTTATGAATAGGCGCGTCGCTTACCACCAGGAGCACGACGTATTCGTCCAGTCTCTTCGTATCATAAAAAACACTAAAGGTTTTTTTTTGTATTCGTGATAAAAATTTTCAGGCAGATATTAAATTTCGTCTGTCACAAGGTGTAAAGAAATGCACCTTCTTTCGAATCATTTAAAACATTGAGCTTTAATTCATTTGCAATTGTATATACTGATCGTATTGCAGTTACATATAATGTTTGTAGCGTTTCGATTATGTTCTTTTTATGGTTTCTTGTAAAATTTGAATAGATAACTCTCAATGAGTTATCATTATATAGTTATCTATTTGAACTTATTTTGATAATATTATTCACCAAGTGACCAAATGCTTTCATGCTGTGAAAATTTATGGAATTTGCAAAAAACCACTTACCACAAGCACGTTTTAAAGTGGCAAATTAGCCTTTATTCTTTCTTGTTAAGCGTGTGTAAAGTTAACCACACTACTAACATTGCAATTACTTTCTAGCAAAAGTAACCCCTTTAAAACACGTAACAAAAAAATTATGAGCAATCAAAATTACACATTCTTAAAAATCTATATCAAAATACGAATTTCTGACGTTTTTTACGTACAGAATTGTTTGATAACGATATTACTTAAGTGTAAGGAATAAAATACTTTTTCGGGTAGGTAAAATGGGTACTTTTTCAGTAGAAAATCGCTACTAATGACGAAGTTCCTAGACATGAAGGGTATAATACTTTCGCGTAGCGCAACCGAGACTCTAAAATCTGCTTATCTTTGTGGTCCAATCGAAAATAAAGGATCTACTTTCGCTGTTGTCATGGCGCCTAATAAGCCTTCGCGTTCGAGCACCGGCGAGGGCCCTCGGCCGAGCACAGCCATCGACACTCGACCCAATGAAGCGCAGTCGCCACCCTCCACGGCCCTGATCCAACAAATCTGGCAAAAGTGCCCAAGAAAAATAGAAAAACGATGTCGGTCGATTGGATACCCCTTCATTTAGTGATGATTCTTGCGCATTTCTATTTATGGCATTATCGTTTAACGCTTTTTCAAAAATAACACGCAATTGTGGATGTAATCTATTTTTTGTTCAAAATTGAACATAAAAATCTCCCTGAAAAAATCTCCCCCTCGCCTTCTCTTGGTTCCTTCAAACAACGTGTCAAGGATCACTTCCTCAACTCCTAAGTTTCGTCTGTTCTCTAAGATCCTTTCATTTCTTTCCGATATTTATACTTCATTTTTCTTTTTCCTTTAAAAGTATTTTTTCCTTTTTATATTATTAGTTATTGATTGTTATGTATGTACTAATATTATTTGTATGTATATATGTAATATACATGTATATCGAAAATCAAAGTCAAAGTCAAAGTTTATACTTGCAACAATACATAAAAACCATTGACTTACAAATAAATGGACGACGGGTCTAATACAAAAACCACGAAAAAAATGTCCCAAGTCAACCTATTCGAAATTTAAATTGTAATGTCATCGCAGTATCGCGCTGTCAGTAGAACAAATGAAGACTAAAGCGGAGTGTCGCGCTCTGTATACGATTTTAGCGCCTTACAAGTGCGGACACTTTTTAGCGCGGACCCGACGTCCATATAATTGTAAGTCAATGATAAAAACATACATATGTTTTTCAAGATCTTATAAAAACGTAATAGTAACAGTATTCAACCTGCGTTCAGGTATGCAAATTATTTAAGTTAAAATTTATTTACACGTGTCATAAAAAAAAATGAATCAGTCCTAAATTCTAAATATTCTTTTAGAGTATAAAAACAGTGGTCCATTAGCCAACATGCTAAAGTTTTTTTTAAATTCGTGTCCCCTTAAATGTTTTATGTGGTTTGGCAAATGGTTATATATTTTAATTGACATGTTAAACGAATTTCTTTCATATATGATTTTAAAGCAATGAGGTTGATACAAAAGATTCATTCTTTTAGTTCTCAATCGTCGTTGTAATACTTCAGCGCGTTTTTTAAAGAGGTGTGGGCGGTTGTCTACAAGCGAGCAGATATCTCTAATGTACATGCAGGCTAGAGGCAGGACATTTAGCTTTTTTAAAAAGTAGCTTGCAGGTGTCATCCTTTTTAGCGCGAACACACTTTTTTTGGACCACAAATACGTCTACTGTGTTTCCCCATAGTATAAGTCCGTAGCTTAATACAGCGGAGATGTACCCATGATAGGCCATCATTGCAGCGTCGCGAGATACAGTTTGCCTCAGTCTACGTAGACCAAAAACAAATCTATTTAGTTTATTGCACACATGATCAATTTGATGTTTCCAGTTTAAATGTTCATCCAATTGTATTCCTAGGAAACCACAGCAGTCGACTGTGTCTACTATTTGGTTATTATGTTGTACTTGAACAGGTCTCGCATTACAATTATACATATGATCTAAATTGCATGAATTTCGTTTTGCTAATATTAACATTTAAATTATTTGCATTTAACCACTCAATAACCTTATGTAGAGCTTCATTTATTTTCATTTCAAAGTTACTTAAATCATGACATTTTAAGATAAGGGTGGTATCGTCCGCGAACAGAATGCATTCTTGATCTATGGCATTTGGAAGATCATTTATATAGAGTGTAAATAGAATCGGGGCTAAAATACTTCCTTGTGGAATGCCACTGTTTTTTATTTTGTAATCGGAGTAATAACATTGTTTTATGAGACGCTTCGAGCTTTCATTAAATTTATTTATTGTCGTGCTCTGTGTCCTATCTTTTAAATACCTAACTCTTAATCCAATCAAAAGCTTTCCCTCTGACTCCATATTTTTCTAATTTTATCAATAGTTTCGGATGGTTTACATAGTCAAACGGTTTGCTCATGTCGAGATAAACAGATGCTACTGGTATTTTTTCATTGATACTTTTCGTTATAACTCTTAGAAGGTCATAGCAAGCAAGCGTTGTGGACCTCCCTTTACGGAAACCATACTGCGAGGGATGAAGTATGTTGTTCTTTTCTATACAGCTATTTAGTCTAATTAAGAATGCTTTCCTAGAACTTTGCTAGAACCGACTAAACCACGACTTTTTTTAGTGTAATCAGATCTAAGCTAGTTGTTGTGGTTCTCGAGATTGAGAAATGGTACCGCTGGAATAAGCTTATTCCAGCGTGGACAGTAAAACAAACAACACCTTTATAACTTTTGAACAGCGGACCGAAAAATCTAGTTTTTTGCGACTAGAACCGACTAAATAGCGACTTTTGTTTCTGGTTAGTCAAATTTCAAAAACTCGACCATGATCACACTGGAATAAGGCACACTAATTAAAAAGCTCTTAAATGTTGTACTATAACAAGTATTGCGCAATCGGAAAAATGAATGGCTACAATAATGTGGCTGTGTCTTTTTGTATAATGCAATTTTTACATTTTTTAAAAGTAATTTGTTAAGTCATTTACTTTTTTTTTGCAGTTTGTCTGTGTTTTTAACGTATCCTGCAATCTATCATATGCAAGCTTGCTGCTCTTAATTGAAATTTAGTAGCAGTAGAGCTCCTGTGAAAGGGTTCTTCCAGGGAAGTACAACCATCTCACCCCTATTTCTGTGTGAGCATTTCATTCCAGTTTTGAAGGGTAATGTTCAGGCCACACAGAGGCCGCCGACGCGCGTTTCAGTGTGCCAGGATTCATATAAAGTCGTACATTACAAAAATTCCCGCGCCCGCGGGAGCGCTTCCGGGGCCGCCTCTGTGTGGCTAGAGCATAAGGGTGCTATTGAAATTATAGGCACACCAAACTTGTCGACTTGTCTCAGGGTTGACGGGCGTCGTCGGGGCCTACCTGTCTGAGAGGTACATTTCATACCCTGGGCGGGAGGAGCGGTTGTTGCAAACGGTAATGTCGTGCAGGGGTCGGTGTTAGGACCGCTCCTGTGGAACATCGGATTCGATTGGGTGTTACGGGAAGATCTCCCGCCGGGCGCCAGCGTGATCTGCTACGCAGATGACACGTTGGTGATGGTACGAGGTGAGACCTTCGCGGACGCTGCCGGTCTTGCCACAGAGGCGGTGGCACAGGTGGTCGGTAGAATAGAGATGTTGGGACTCCGGGTGGCGCTTAACAAGTCGGAGGCCATGTGCTTTCATGGCCCTTGGCGGGCGCCACCACGGAGTTCTCATATCACTATCGGCGAGCTCGCATTGGAGTCGAGCCCACGATGAAGTACCTTGGTCTCGTCCTCGACTCTCGATGGAACTTCCGCGAGCACTTTACTCGCATGATCCCTCGTTTAATGGGAACGGCTGCTGCTTTAAAGCGGCTGTTGCCCAACCTCGGAGGGCCCAAAGCGAGCAGCCGTCGCCTGTACATGGGAGTGGTGCGCTCGATGGCTCTATATGGGGTTCCCGTAAGATCTGACGCCCTTACAGAGAAAAACATCGCACTCCTGAGGAGATCTCAGAAGGTGATGGCGGTCGGGGCTTTCAGAGGATATCGCACCACATCCTATGAGGCGGCGTGCTTGTTAGCGGGGTCTACTCCTTGGGATCTGGAGGAGAAGGTCTATGCTGCCATGTATCAATGGCGCATTGACCTCCGTCTCCGTGGCGAGGATCCCACGCTGCAGGAAGTGCAGTAGTGGAAGTTTCATGCGCGTCAGTCCCTGCTTGGAAAGTGCCGGGAGCAGGACCGTGGAGGCTATCCGTCCGGTTTTTGAGAACTGGATGGACTGGGCGCATGGATCCGTGACTTTCCGGCTGGTACAGGTGCATTCCGGGCATGGTTGCTTCGGAAAGTACCTGTGTACCGGTGTGTCATATAGCCCGAAGGGAACCGACAACCGAATATCACCACTGTGGCTGCTGTGAAGACACGGCTGCAGGTGTGCCCAGTCTGGGCCAATGAGCGCCGTGAACTTGTTGCCGCAGTGGGGTAGGACCTGTTACTCCCTGCAATGATCAAATCAATGCTGGAAAGTGACAGGTCGTGGATGGAGGTAGTATCCTTCTGCGAACGCGTAATGTCGCAGAAGGAAGCTGCGGAGCGGGAGAGGGAGGCCGCCACCCTTCTTCCAATCCGCCGCAGGAGAGCAGGCCATCGGAGGAGGCACTATCATGCCCTCCTTCAACCCCCATAACAGGGGTTTTGGCGGTGCACGCGGGGGCGTCCGCCGCCCGTAATGTATAGGTGGCCACCCCGCGGTGTTCCTGCGTGCCCCTGTAAGTGATGAATGGGATGGTGTCTCTCCAGCTCCACCTCAACGGGAAGGGGCCCTCGGCCGAGGGCCAGCGCCGTCGGGACCGCGGAAGAGTGCGAAAGCGTTCCCGTAGTCCCGGCAAAAGGTGCAGGGACGGAACACCGTGGAGTTTTAGTCGATAGGAGTCCGACATGATCTCTCTGTTGCCCCCGCAGCAGAGAGATATCCATGAGGATTTCCCCACGTAAAAAAAAAGAAAAGATTGACGGGCGCAGTCGAAGTGCCCCTCAGATCTTGCGATTTAAAGCTCCGAGTCTGCACTGCAACTGCTATGGTCAGATGGTCAGGCGTGTAGACATCAGGCGCACGACTTATTCGTACCGTCACTTCAAAAAAAAATTGACAGAGTTAGGAATAGGTACTATTGTACTAAAATGAAACTAAAAATAACTTTGTTCGTTGTTTTACTGCACCGCAATGACAATCTACGGATGATCTCGAGTAATTAACATTATGAACAAGATTACAACACATAACTGTGTTACGGCATAAATTCCTTCAACAAATATTACAAATTCCGTTAGTGGTCGATTATATATCACGTCACATGGCTGAATCAGTTTAAAACTTTTTAACGTTTTAATAGCTTTATTCATCGATTTTATTATAGACGACAAACGTCTATAAGAATGCCACTCGCATGTAGTTAGTTAAGTCTTCCAAATTGCAAACTGGAAATCAAGTTAATTAATAGTCATCAAAAGACGTTTTGTTTTTGTTTTAATAACAAATATTCTTTGTGAACAAATATTCCGTGTAAAATTGTAATATTTGTCAAAGGAATCAAAAATCGTCTAAAGGTATGAGTACATTCGTATCTAAATAAATAATACATGAGAATTTAAAACATATACAACGTTCGATAATGAATAATTGCTTTGGTGGAAAAATGTAAAAGCAACAGCAGCTAACAACTGAGTCGTTCACAACTGTATAACGTATCATTAGAAAAAAAAAACAAGTACTGAGTTTCCGTTTGTGCTGGGGCCCGATAGTCATAAGAAAGAGAAAATGTCACAATAGTGAAATTTCAAAAAGACGTATAGATGTCGATTGCAAACGGTCACGAAAGTCACGATGGAGATATAACGATTTATATGGGTATTGATATATGGGTCGATACCCAGCAGTCGGAGGCAGTAGAGATCGTATGGAAGAAAACGGCGTTGACGGCTAGTGCATATACCCTTCGAATATGCAAAACATTGACATAAGTTAGGTAACATTTTTCGTCCTTCGGGGCTAAGGCGTCTAATTATCCATATTGCCAGATCCTCGATTTTCATTTGTCTTCTGACATTTAATTTTTTGACATTTTTTCGAAGGAAATCGTTACGTCTTTATGGTGGCCATTTTGAAACTAGATTAGAGTTATGAGTAAAAAGTTATTTTGAAAAAAATCAAAATGAGCCAATGAAGCGTTGCTTTACATCCAGTTATTTCTATGTTAAGTATAAAAAATGTTTTGAATTAAAAACGGAACGTGTACCTACTAATACAGAGAAAAATAAAATGGCGGGTTTTCCTAGTTTCAGTTATTACCCAAATCAATTTTGAGTTTAGGTATAATACGTTTTGAGTCTCTTAATTGTTTGTTATCTTTTAAAGCCAATGCTCAATAAATAATCTAGTAGATATTTTAAAAATTTATATCGAATTTTTGAACAATACATTGTTGTTTTTAAATTCTTTCCGGTAAAGAAAAAGCCAAGGGCTTAAAACCATACAGTCAAGCCTTGGTGAATCTTTCTTAAAGAATGCAACATTATTTTTCATAATGGAAAAAAGTCGCAGCGTTCGAGACCGGTCCCCTGCACACTTAGAAAACAACAGATATACAAAGTAACTAACATTTAAGACGACGGCACCGTATGGTAAGTTCTTGTATAAAATCTCGTCACATTCGTCTGTTTGCAAATACCTCGCACGCTTGCCACTTATACAGAGAAAACCTGAATTTTTTTGTAAATAGGAATATTATATGCATGTGCGAGGTTATGCAAAGTGTCCGTTACACCAGTTTTTTTCTAAAGAGACCACACATTGCAGCAAAAATATCCTTTAAAAACTGTCATCTAGAATACGCAAATACATGGAATGAATAGTCAGAAATATTAAGGAATGTCATCAGTAGAAATTCTAAGATATTCGTTTTTTAGTATAAGTATAATGGCTTAGAAATAGTTTCACAATAAATTGATATGGCAACATCTTAGACAGTACGGTAACCTATAGACAGTTTTAGTATAGATTTTAGTGAAATTTTAATTATGGTAACTCAGTTACGAGTATTATACTAACAGAAGTATTTATGTAACCGTTCAGTACATATTTTACAATTTAATTTTTAATGAATAAACTAAAACCTTAAGAAATATAAACAACGTACAGTTGATTAAATAACACATGCGTATAACTCTTCGTCACATTAAGTTTAAGAGAATCATTCTCCTCAAGAGAGAAGAGATAGAGAATATAATGCCATAGACTCACGCTTAAAATCTCATTTTGGCATATCATACTCGCCTTCGAAGATTGTTGCAAAACTTCCCCAAGCATTTATTGCATTTCCAAAAAAAATGGCGGGTTTTTATAGTTACAGTTTTGTTCATGAATGAATTTATTATTATGTTTTGACTTTCATGATTATTGGTTACCTTTTTAATCTGATGGCTCTATAGCCAATGCTCAATAAATAATTAATCATAATAATAATTTATTATATTCAATTTTTATTCGATTATATTTTCTATCTCTATCTCAAACGTGTCATGCATTTTTTTTAATAAATCGTTATTCAAGATCAATCTATTAAAAATAGAATGTAATTGATATTTTGGAATGTTTTGAATTGCTATGAACAGTTTTTCGGGCTCCTTTAGTACCTTAGGTCATCTGTCAACACAACCACCAACTTAAAGACAAACCGTTCAAAAACAAGCTCAATTTACTCGCTCTATTTCGCTACCCAAGGCAACGAGAGTTGGTCGTCATTAAAAATCAAATAATGGATGATTTATGTTAGAGAAGCCCAATTAAGTATTCATATTTGGTTTCAAAATTCCATAACACCAAATACAGATTTCACACAATATTAACATTAAAAACATTTTTAATAATAATAATAAAAACAACCCTATACTACAATAATATCAATAACGTTTAAAGCAATCAGATAACTGGTACTATATTTAAATGATTATAATTTTAATATAAAATAAATATTGCATATAATTCACTACATCTCCTGCTCTTACAAGGGCTATCCAAAAAAGGTGTATCTACGAAAAGTCCAAGAATTACCAGTTTTAAAACTTTAAATAGGTATAATGTAATAAACGCATTGACGTACGTATACAATCGATACCCTACCATACCTGACTTCCCTAACCGACCATTTGTTTCTGAGTAGATAAGTATGAAACACAACAAAAACATAACCTTTAAACTGTGAGATGTAAAATTCATTTTCGTACGACTTCCTTATTGCATCACTTTACATAGTGTGTGTGTGCACTGCGTGGCTTCATGGTAATTTGGCAAATGCAGTGCTTCCAAGTTTTAGTAGTTGTTGTAAAACAATTGATAGCGTCCTGGATTTTGTTAAGAAATAAATAAAAGTTACAGCCCTAAATGTATGGCCCCTCAGTTCTCATAGGGGACCTAATAAACCCGGGGAACTATTAAGTTTACGCGACGTATACTTACGTACAGAATACAAATTTCAACCGTAAAGCTGAAATTCTTTTACACTTATCTGTTGAATACGTAAGACGGCTCTCAAAATCAAAGGGTCGGCGAGAGGATCGGCTAGAGGCTAGTACTTCAGTACTTTTGCTCTCGATCAAGTTTACCCACAGTTCCTTGTGTGCTCGCGCAAGTTATTTCCAACAGGACGTGGCAGTGTCCAGTTGCATCAAGACACGAGGTCCGAACCCAACTAGGTGTTCCGTAATAAGTACGTCTTTATTCCAGTTTATGCCATCAGCGGCCTACACCTAAATATCCTTTAGAAAACAAATGCATATCGCGTAGACAACTAGCCTTAGTCGCATCAATGAAAACAGTAACAAAATATATACTTGGCCGCTTTACCCTCCCTAACGCATTGAGGCTTAAGACTCGATGGTACCTAAGCTTGATTTAAATTTTTTCCCGAACTAATACGGTTAATTTTGCGTGTGTCGAGTGTCCCCCACTGGCTTTGTTTCAGTTTTTTTTACAGACGATATAAAAAAAAAGTAGTTAGTATTCGTTAAGTACCTATTGAATACAGCGGTTTTCTTGTAAAATTTCGAGGTAAGAATGTTTTTTTTATTCTCCCGTGAAAATTTTTATCAATCTTACCATTGACTTACAAATAAATGGACGACGGGTCTAATACAAAAACCACGAGAAAAATGTCCCAAGTCAACCTATTCGAAATTTAAATTGTTATGTCATCGCAGTATCGCGCTGTCCGTAGAACAAATGAAGACTAAAGCGGAGTGTCGCGCTCTGTATACGATTTTAGCGCCTTACAAGTGCGGACACTTTTTAGCGCGGACCCGACGTCCATATAATTGTAAGTCAATGAATCTTACTATATATTTTTTCCAAAGTGATTCAACACTGTCACTGTTATGTGGAATCAATCAACGCCATTTGAGGTTGTATCGACTTTGAACCATGTTACACGAGAAATTCAGAATCAAATGTGAAGTCTACTCTGGGTTTCGAGCTCTCAAATTCAGAGTGGTTTCGAATAGGTATGAATTTACGTTAGACGGATAAGATAGGCAGGCTCAATCAACTGAGACAATCAATAACAAAAGCTAGTAAAGTCTATATTTTAGAGTTACGTCCAAATCATAGTATGTAATGGACTTTCAGAGTTACACCCTCAAGAAACATACAGTTTTCACTAACATTATTCAAATCTTAAACTAGCTTATAAATATTGCTACATACATTTATTAAAGCAAACTTTTAACTACTACTCTACGGGAATGATACAAAATATCTACTCTATATACATGAGTGACATCATAAACAACAATTGTGGAATGCAGCTATATTTAAAAAAAACAATAGAATCTTTGGAAGTGTGATGTAATTTTTTTCGGAAATGTGGGTTAATCCTAAAAAATAAAGATTGAAATTATTGGTAATAATTCCCAAACAACCCTTGTTTATTTTTTTTACTGAATATTTTTCAAATTTTCTCCTTCAGTAAATAGTATTCATTTTTTAATTACCAATGTATTTTTCGGTTGTGAGAGGCAAAAATATTGATTAAAAAAACAAAGGCAGGGTTCATAATTTTTCTAAAGAATAAAGTTACTAAGCATCATACACATGATGAATAATTTAATTAATTTCTTTATATCCATTGAGATAGACAAATGATTACAATTATGCCACGATTATGCCAATTACGAATAGATTACGATTTGTAAGTCTAACAAAATACGAGAATATTATACCAAATAATATTACATTATTTTAACTACAACGCAAGGGCGAATGTTAAGCCTTAGGCTCCTCTTAGCCTCCATACAAATAAATTCTTAATTCATCATTTCTAAGTAAGATAAACCGCGGATAATCTCACCAAAATCTTACATTATTCACCAAAAAATTACTACAGTTTGTTTTGGAATGTAATTTACTTGACAAGTTAACACTGACGCCTGGGCCGTTGAGTAGGAAATGAATATGAGCTAATAGAGGTAACTAAACAAGTCTTAGGCTCAACTCACACTTGCGCAAAGTCGAAGCGTCGCGTCGCGCCGTTTTCAACTACAAAAAGGCGAACGCGGCGAAGGCGCGCATCGACTCGCGATCCCGTGTTTCCATAACACATATTTGTACCTTAATCATGGGAAAATAGAGATGAATTAGCTACAGGCGAACAACATAAGGCGTCGCGACGCTTCGACTCTGCGCCATTGTGAGTTGAGCCATAGGGCTAACCTTCACCTCCAACTGGAATGAACATTCCCTGCTAACTTGTCAAAGGTAACACATAATATAATTACGATTATATAGTTTTGTCTTTTTAAAAGTTAAAAAAGTGCGTAACAACGCCTACAAATTCACTACGTCACTTAGATTAAAATATCGATACTGTTTTATCGATATGAAGAGATACATGATACATTGCGTTCCATCACAGACACGTCGATATCGAGAAAGCGATCAAAGCCTTTATGTGTCACCACAAATATGAAATTCTATCGACATAGAGATGAACCTATTCCGTTTCTTTTACGTTATGTCAAAGGTAAAATAACTAACAAAAAGTGTATGAAAGTGTATTTCTGATTAGTTTTCACTGTCTGGTTCTAGAGTAACAGTTCATTTGAGCGTAAACACCTTGTTAAATTACATTTTTATATTGTTATTATATGTACAGATCGACCAACTTATGGCAATACCCTTTATTTACCTAAAATAAGCTAAATTCGTTTTTTATATGTGAAAAACTTGCTGAGCTCGTCATTTTTATCGTAAAAAGAAGAACGTTAAACACACAGTTACGTAGGTTGATCTGTACTTTAGTTGACGTCATTCCGTTTTAAATAGACACAGAACACTGAAAAATTGCGACCTGGCAGGACTCAAACCTGCATCTGTACGCCAAACTAGCGCCACACAGGTGATAAATCTCTCACAGGTGTTGCTAACGGCGATAAAAGCCGAAAAAAACTCAAAAAAGATCTGTAATAAACACTTAAGACAAATTTATCATCTGTACCTCAGTATAACGGTGGTCCTAGTTTGGCATACACATACAAACACATGGTCATATTCATACAATTTGCATTCTCGCCATATTTACATAGGCAATTCTCTATCCGAAACTGAACCCCAATCACTAAAAAAAATCTTACTTTTTATTTAATTGCGGTAAACATCAAAAACATCATAAAACACCTGATCCACAGGTCATTAACTTTTTGAAAAAAGAGAAGCCAGTGTTGTTATCTCTTTCTCAAACGCAAATTAATCAGTGCGCTCTTTCACGCACTGGGATAGCCGCATAAGATCGCTGCAGTCAATAATTGAGTAATTCTATCTAGCCGATCGTGAAATCCACGCATGGTTTGTTGTGTTTTAAAAAAAAAATTTAACAGCAGAGTTTAGTTCATTATAATGATTAATGATTTACCAAAGATAATTAATGGGTCTAGCTGTTTACTGTTCGCGGACGACCTCAAACTGTTTAGGTCAGTCAAAGAAAAGAGCGACTGTGTGCATCTCCAAAACGATATAGACAGAGTGGTGGCATGGAGTAAGGTAAATAAGCTTCAGTTTAACATCTCCAAATGCGTTTCGATTTCATTTACTAGAGTTCGTAATCCCATTCTCTATGAATATAATGTAGACACGGTACTTATGAAAAGAGTGACGGAGGTTAAAGATTTAGGAGTATTACTTACCGCAGAGTTAACGTTTCGGGAGCATATTTCTATTGTATGTAGAAAAGCTTACAGAAATCTAGGGCTAGTTCTACGTAGGGTTCACGGGTTTACGAGCATTAAAGCTATCGTTGTGCTGTATAACGCACTTGTAAGAAGCCTCCTCGAGTGTAATGCAGTAGTGTGGGCTCCGCATCAA
This sequence comes from Hyposmocoma kahamanoa, assembly GCF_003589595.1. Taxonomy (NCBI): domain Eukaryota; kingdom Metazoa; phylum Arthropoda; class Insecta; order Lepidoptera; family Cosmopterigidae; genus Hyposmocoma; species Hyposmocoma kahamanoa. The sequence goes on from NW_020653726.1 coordinate 14,769,341, forward strand.
GTCCAATACAGCCTTATGCTGGAGCGCATTCAAAACAAATTTATAAGATACCTGTACTTGAGGCAATATGGTGTTTGCCCCTACTATCCCCTGAAGTATCCCACTTTGTTTATTCTGGGAATGGTAGGATACAATAAGCTGCATGCAGGGACTTGGCGTTGGCAGTGTACGTACTGAAAGTATTCAGAGGTATGCTACATAATCCGAGATTATTAGGAGTGTTAGGATTATGTGTTCCTAATAATTACGTGGAACGACGTCACCAGCCACCGTTGCTGGCTGTGCCACGTGGGAGGACCAACCTCATGAATGAGTGTCCGCTGACTCGTACTTTGTGCACCCTAAACAAAATATCGGTCAAGATCGATCTGTTCCCTTGTTCTCACAGTGAGTTCACAAAGATAGCATTGTATATTTTATGTTACGGGTAATTATTTATTATATAGTTTATATTATAGTATTAAGTAATGATATTGTTACTTAGTATTATTTAGTAATAAAATTAATATTGCTAGTCTATTGTATTGGGTACATACCTGTAAAAATAGATTAAGTTTTGAATAAATAAACAAATAAATAAATAAATAAAGTTTACATGGAGAAAATTAGATTATTAGTGTTGAACAATTTCGTGCAAAAACCGTCTCCGCTTTAAACTTGTGAAGTCAACCAAGTCAGCTTTCAAACTAGTCTCCAGAAAGTTGAAATGGAACTCTCGACAACATGCGAATTTTTGCATAGCCAGTGACGGTGAACACTTGAAGGTTTTAACCTAAAATTAGTAAGTACCACAAGTAAATAATTAATAAATTATAACAATACCTAAACATAATGATAAAAAATAGGTAATTAAGCAATCGAGAAAGATTACGTATAGTTCGAGCGGTCGGGCCCCGTCGGGGTCACTGCCCTCGCGCGATGCACACGTTTTAAAGACAATTTTGCAAGATAAAATTTAAACTTTACTAGATAAAATTAGTCAGAATATTATTATTTATATTTTTAGATGATTTAGTATTATTTATATTATTAATTTCTTAAATATGGCGAGAATGCAAATCAACACACTCTATTCGTTTAGTCCTGCTTTGAGACCTGTCGAAGAAATTTTTCTTCGTCTTCGATCTTTGTATTAATAATTATAATACAGTAGTGGAGTAATTTCACAAAAAATAAATTAATAACACTGTAGTAAAACTTCATGGCAATAAAAATCAATAGACAGTTCAATTCCAAACACAATTAATATAATGGCAATATGTTATGTAGTTCAGGCGCCGCGCTAACGTGCGTCTTGTGTTAGATACAAGGAACCGGCGTCCAGAAGCTAATTTTCCATTTTCTTACAAATTGCGGTTGCGGCAACAGTGTTCGACTACCGCAACCGGCGACTGTGTCGACTTCATTTCATATCAATTGTATGAAAATAGAATATTTGCTTCTAGTTGCCGGTTGCTTGTATCCAACTCAAGACACACGTTTGCGCGGCGCCTTATAAGCTGCCCTTTTGTATGTGGTGACATCATCTATTCCAATCCTTACTTTAGAAAAGATTCTTACAATTATACATAAATTGCAAACTTAGGAGTTATCACGATCGAATTTTGAATAAATATACGAATAACACTGATTCGTCCAAGACGAACCTTGTAAAACACTACAACACTTATGTATCGCTGTATATACAGTGTAACAAAAGAGGTACAACCCTATTTCAGCTGCCGGTCGTACTTGTGACAACAAAAATCTGACAAAACATTTTTATTACGAAAAGTTTCTTTCGACCACATATCTACTGATTTTGTTTTTGTTTTCATGAGTACGGTCAGCAGCTGAAAAATACACTTTTTGTTACACCTTTATAAATGCACGATTATAATGTCCTGGTATAACCTTCTACAAATGCCCGTTGGGTAAGCGATTCGCCCCTTCTAAGGGGTTCGCGAGGTTTTCGGGTTATAGGGGGTTGGGTCCGGCTTCCCCTGGTAGAGAGTGCACTCGAGCCGAAAGTAGATTGTGGAGAATGAATACCGCTGGTTTTGGACTGCCCTCCATATCGAGTTCCTGTCAAATTGTTTATTGTTAAAACATACAAAGTAGTATAAGGGCTTCTGAAACGTTTTTGAAAGTGAAACTAGTTGTTCAGTCTGTCAGTCAGACGTGACCACGGGAAGTATAAAGAGTCCGAAATGAGTTAATAGAAAAAACAAATATACGCGATTTATATCCGAAATCACAGTTTCTTTATCAATGTGTCAGCTGTCACTAAAATTGTATTTTCGCGAATTTGAATCTTTATTAATAAAATTTTTCCAATCATGATTTGATCCAAAGCAATTAATTTATAAAGTAAAGATCTTATCCACTGAAAAATAGTGTCACAGTCTTTACTGGGCTGTGACATTAGCCGAGTGGATCCTTTCACATACACAACAGCCGCACACATGACATTTATTCAAATTGAATTGACTGTTTAAAATTGGATTATGTTTGCTTCGTTGTTTTTTTATATATTCTATTTTTTCTTTTACTTTGTCTTTTTTTATTTTTTTCTGTATATTTTTGTGTTGTGGCGTTGTAGCAAATGAATTATATTCTAACTCACGATAGTCTCGTCGTCGGCGAAGTGCAGCCAGAGGTTGTTCCGGTCGTCGTCCGCGGAGGCGCGCAGCGCGTGCAGCGCGCGGCGGAAGAGTGCGCGTGCGCCGCCGCGGCCCAGCGAGCCCGACGCCTCCCACACGCACAGCCCGCCCAGCCCCAGGGACAGTCGCGCGCACGACCCTCGAAAGCGACAGCCTGCGCGGATGCAGTCACATTGCGTACTCAATGTAATAATCTGAACTAAACTCGCATCGAAATGGGAGAAGACCGCCTAGGTCTTCCTGCGTGGAATATAATTATATTTCATCTAGGACAGCGACAGCCATTATATTTTAGTCTCAAGAAATTTACAACTCAATTGCAGTTTGATGTATTTCTTAATGATAATCTCAGTACAGAGTACTAAAAAACCGACCTCAAAAGTACGTGGAATTACATATAATTACCAAGTTCTATTGAAATCGGTTACCGGAAAGTGCGCAAACCCAGATTCATCCCCTAGTTCACCACTATACGGGATTTGACACAGGAGATAATAAAAATCGGTTCTCACTACTCAAAGTATATTAAGAGAGAAAAGCGCCGTGAATTGGAGAATAGCAAAATCAACCATTAAAATAATTGCTCCTTATAATAAAATGTAGGCGCTATTTATAAAAATGAATCTTCATGCGTGAACAGCCACCCTTAGAGGTGGATGATTTTCTTCAAAAAGAAATGGGACCACTGTGGAGGTACCCTCTTTCCAACAAAAAAAGAATCATGAAAATCGGTTCACAAATACCGGAGTTATAGCGTAACATACATACAAAGAAAAAAACACACTGAGAACCTCCTCATTTTTTTAAATTGTCGGTTAAAAATAGAACAATCTGGCACTTCCCGTCATTGACTGTGATGTTGTTGTTTATATAGAATGTGAAT
>NW_020653726.1:14772965-14794472 GCF_003589595.1 Hyposmocoma kahamanoa
GTGACTCGGCAAAATGACTGCACCGCGCCTGATGGAAAGTGCGAATACAGTCCAGAGATGAGAGTAACGGATGGAAAACACAAATATCTTCACTCCGTCACAAAAAGTGTATTTTTCAGCTGCTGACCGTACTCATTATTTAAATCTTGTTGCAGGAGGTCTATTCCCGTTCTCCGTCCGAAATCCGTCCAAAACAATAACAGTCAAATAAATCTGTGGCTCTAGTGAAAAGGGGTACAAGTCAAAAAAGACAACTTTACAACTTTTCACAATTTTGTCTTTGTGAAAAGCATATATATTTGAGTTTACGTTTAGTTGGAATATCGGTACATTTCTTATAGTACACGCTTATTTTCACATTTGTTGTAATGTTTGTATGTATGTATATGCCCAACTCTTTATTATTTCTGTAAGTGAATTTGTACAAAATTCGACATAATAATATACATAAAAAAATTAATTAATATTTACGAGAAAGACTATTCCATTACTCTTGTGTTCAAGTAATTTTCAGTCGAAGCTAAATATGGTGCATTTTGTTTCGTTTCCAGTAGAAACTGAATATGGCGTTTTTGGGCCCTTAAATTGTTACAAGCAAAATTAGGCAGTACTGCAATGACATTACATATTAAATTAAATGTTTTAGTTTTTTGTATTTTATTTTGTATATGTTAACTTCGGGCATTTTTTCGTGGTTTTTGTATTAGACCCGACGTCCATTTGTTGGTAGGTCAATGCTTGATAGTCATAGTCTTTTGTCTGTTTTCGTGAAAGGGAGTAGACCCCTGATCACAGTCAGCAGCTGAACACAATTAAAGGAAAATCTTCATGCCGTCAATATATAATTAATAGACGACGAGTACGCGTGATAAAGTTAGTTTTACCCGTTTTTGCTTAGTACTACCCGCTACTCCTCTCACTGTGGCCAAGACACCTTTAGCCATCAGTAGATCGGTCTTGTGAGTCTGCTTGACCGGCAGTGGGAATACCATTCCAGTACACATTGCACGACGGTGTACTTCGTTACCTCCTTCCAACCTTCCGTTTGTCACCTTAGGTCTCATGGTGACAGACTTCCCGTTCATATCTTGCATATACATTTCTCCGTCTATATATTTATGGTTACGTTAGGCTGTAAGGCTACACTATTAGATAAATTCATTGGGACGACCGTTAGGGTTAATAGGGGAGTTTATATTTTTATCTTAACTTTATCATAATTTCATGCACAGCAGGCGGTTGGTATTTTCTGTATGCAACACCACACACTACATTGTCAGACAAGCACTACCACCACATTAATACACAACCGCACGCTGTTCAATTATCAAATATGCATATATTTTATAAAACGGAGGGCTAAGATGCGAGCCTTGGGGTACACCCGGAGAAGTATTAATAAAATCCGACCTGAATCGTCCCAATGCTACAGCTTGGGAATGATCAGCTAAATAAGAGAGTTAAGAGCTAGCACCGCAGAAGATTCCTAAGGCTTGTAGTTTATTCGGCAGATTATCTTGGTGGAATTTGAGCTAGATATATACAATTTTCTTAGCAATTAGTATGTTTAGAATTGCGATGACATAATTCTCTACCGATATAATTCGGTGCTTTTATTATAAATCCTGATTATACGAGCCCTCATTTCAGGAAAGACTTCCTAGTATACAAAGATCCTTCACAGTGTCGTGGCACACAGCTTATGCGATAGGACCTTTCAAAAACAAGAAACAGTGTTGGTCTGGACAGTTAATACAACTTAAATCGTCAGATTTAAGTTAGACTAACGATGTTTGTTTTGTTCCGGTGAGCCCGTAGTCTAGATGGGTGGGTAGATAGGGACATGTTTGTTGGAACAATCGATGGCGAGAATAATAATAATAACGCGTACACACTCGTAGTCCCGTAGTAGGGAAACCCTGTATCACGAGTACCACGGATACACACACAATCAACCACAACTCACGAGAGTAATAAATTTAGGCCATATTTCTCCCGGCCCGGGAATCGAACCCGGGACCTCTACGTGGCAGCATGGTAACCGTTCGGCCACAGAGGCAGTTGAATGAAAGCAAGCAGATGTACTCACGGAAAGTGAACTCCTGCGAGCGTACAGCATGGTGCGCGCCGTCAACGAGCGCACCGGCTACGGCGGCCAGGTCGTGCGGCGCGTCAGCGCGCAGCGCCCGCACCAGCAGGCCGGCCGGCGTCCCTGCGCGTACGCCCAGCACGGCCGCGCCCCCTCCGCCGGCCGCCCCTCCCCCGCGCCGCCACCACGCCAGGCGCGTGGCGGCCAGGCCGAAAGCCTCCGTCGGCGTGCACCACGCCTCCGCTGACCACGGCGCCGCCTCGTACAGCCTCGAATCAAATACCGTACAGTTCGTCGACGACCGTAATGAAAAAAAGAGTTCGTCCCGGGTAGTACTGCTACCTTAACTATTTCTGCCGCCAAGCAATAGTGTCAGCATTACTGTGTTTCGGTTTAGAAGGGACTTGTCAACTTATGTCTCAGGGTGACGGGCGGATCTTTGCGATTTAAAGCTCCGAGTGGCACTGCAACTGTTATGGACAGGCGTGTAGACATCAAGCGTACGACTTGTTGGTCCTGTCACTTGGTATTCTAAGAAAAAAAAGCCCTTATGCACAGACGATTTCTCGTTTCGATCGATCGCCACGTTAACGACATAAAAATATACTAGCAACTAGTTTCGATCTGTCCGAACGACGAATTGTGAAGACAAATCGTCCTGTATATGAAGGCCTTAAAGCGCTCATTTACTTGATCTACTTAATTAAATAAATTATAAAAGATGTATGCTCACAATAATACTTAATGATTATAACAAGCCATCCCGAAATGTTTGCTTGGTACAAAACAAGACCATCTTCGCAATATATTATCAAAATCACACAAATCTAAATGTTCAAACCGGTAATAACCTATGAAGATTATTACCCTTTTAGATTGCTACAAACTTGTTTTTGAAACAAGTTTAATTATCACATGTAATTAACACTTGCATATCGCTATTTTTCAAGAACAGTGACACAAACCAAAATAGTTAATTTGTCTTTATAACACAGCTGCATTCAGAATATTTATTATTATATATTATTAAGAATGAGGTAAATTTTTATTGTGAAAAAGAATGCTCCGAGGTTTTCATTGGCTAAAATAAACAAGAGACAACATGACCGGCGTATGATTCGTCGGCTTTGCACGTCGTTATTGCTTCAGTTGTTTCTAAACCATAATCCCAACGACTTGACTAGGCTGCATGATCCAAAGATCTTTGCCTTTCCACAAGGAAAAGTACTACATAACATAAATAATTTGAACAACTCGACTGTATTTTTTTCTTTTACTTAATTTGTTTTTTTTAGTCATATAATTTATATAAATAGCCAGCAGAAAGCCTCTGGGTCATAGCAAAATGATTATATTGTGCAACTAATAGAGACTTTACCAGGGGCTTTACGTTAATTCCCCAACTAAGGACAAATATCATTGGTAAATACTCAATATTATCTATTTGCCTAGCTCATTCGTAATAGGTATATACTGTCACGTCTGTCCACGGTACTACGGTACTGATACTCTTTGACAAAATTCAACTATCACTATTGATAGTGTTTTGTTTGAAAGTGTTTGGAACATGTAGCGGCTGTGAATGTTCTTGTATATAGATTGATGTCGTTGCATATTCCTGAAGAATTAATTGATTTTGAGATAGGTCACTATTCTAGAAAGCCAAAGATATAGTGAAGGAAAACATCGTAATGAATATGTATATATAGATTCATGCGACTCTTGATAGAGGTGTAAAAAGTACCCAACCGATGTTGAGTAAGCGTGGTGGAGTATGATCGAAACACTCTCCAAATCCGTAAGCATTGAAACGTATAGAGATTGATTTTAACATATAAATTACCTCAATTCGCGGTCTGTAATAGCAACGAAGGTCGGTTGCCAGCCGTCCGCTTCTTCAGAACTATCTGACCCGCCCGATGCACTTATCTACAATATATAAACAGTACATTTATTTAACTGAATATTACACATTAATTTTGCTATGAAATTCACTTACACAATAAAAAATCACAATCCTATCACACCTCAGAAACAGAACGCAAAAAAAAACACTTCCTTGTGCACACAAAACACAAAAACTTAAATAACTTTTGAGCTATCAATTTCCAGACCCCAATGTAGTAGTCAAATTGACTGGGAATGTTCAACCCTACCTCCTGTTTTGTTTTGACCATCACTTCCGGGCCACCTTGTAAACCAATTAGTACACTGTAGACATTGACCTACTAAAGGTCATGACTGTAGAGTAAAAATTTGCATAAGGAACTGCTTGTAAGTCATACAAAGCTGTAGCATAGACGCATAGCGACAGCATATCGACGTTAAGCTCCCAATGATTTTCATAGTCAACTCTTGGGATCCTACACAATCATCTAACCCAGAGAGTTTGCAAACTTTTCCGTCTCGTAGACCACACGGCATTTCTTTTTTTATGTAGACCCCCTGCCTTTCTAATAATATTTTGTTTACATTCATCAACTTCAATAAATATGTGTTTGACAGCTGACAATGCTAGAGATACTATAAAAATTGATGCCAAATTTTACACATTTCTCTAACTGAATATATTGTTTGTAGTGAAATGTTGAAGAATAAGTTATATATTTACATAGGTACTAATCTATGTGATGTGATTTACACGTCAAGTTTATTTTTAATAAAACAGTGATGTGATTATTTCATGGAAAGCCACAATTTTGGTCACAAATTGCCTAAAAAGGTTCCACTCTCATGGAGCCCCATTAATTTCTCATACACCCTTATTTATTATTTATTTAAACATAAACCCTTGTAGGTTGGAGTGGACCTTTGGGGGTCGATCACTTTGGGAACCGCCGGTCTAAGCCATTAACAAAGAATATAAAACGTACCCCGACGTGCTCTTGGGGCGGGCGTCTTGCCAACCAGCCAGCGTATCTCACGTCGCCAATGATCGGGCGCAGCCTCGCCCTTGCGCGGACCAATGCAGCGCGTGCGGCGCGGCGAGCAGCTGCATGCAGCGCGCGGTGCCAGTTTGAAGCTGCGTTCGCGTCTGACGCGCGAAGGGCTAATGCGTGGACGCCATCCGGAGAATAAATTTCTATTGTGCGCTCCTCTGAAAATTGTGAACAACGATCTTAAAATCATAAATTTATTAACTATTCCACTTGAATATTTTCGATAAACCGTTCTTCAAGAACTGACACAAAATTACAATATAATAATAAAAAATGTGATTGTCTGTCACCCTATCTTTATTATATAAAAACAAGTAATGCTTCAAGATGCATCAATCAAAAATAAGAAATTAATAATGGTTATCAAACAATGTTCTCTCTCTTTTACATGGAAGAATATATAGTACACAACAAAAATCTACCACCAATTCAAAAAGCATCGCGAAGGCTTTAATACGTGTTCAGTATAATTTAAAGAAACATCTGTGTCTAATTTTACTCTTGCGCTTACCAGGATCATGATGCCGCAAATTTTTGGCAACACAAGCCATCAATAACGGCACGTAGCGGGTATCGGCGCGGCGGCGTCGGGGCGAAGGCGGCGAGGGTGGAGTCTCTGACATGTAGCCACGCTGCAACTCCCAGCCTACCTCACTGATGATTGACGCTTTGCGGAAGTATGGGGTTACTTCTCGGAGGTATTTGACTGGAAGTTTAAAACATAATGTTCATGAGATTGCAAAATACACAGATCATCAAAAAATAATATTGTTCTGATAAACCTGACGTTATATAACAATGATAGACAAAAGAGGAGTTCATAGTTAGTTCTGTGTCAAGAGTTTAAAATAAATGTAGCAAGTGCTGTAACAGATCCAGACAGAGTAATGATATTTGGAGATATAGAATTTTTATTTATAATTCTTTGCACTGATTATAGGGTGTATACTTCCTATAACATGGATTCTATCCATTGTATTTGTCTAGTCATGAGATCCAAGAATGCCTTCAATTGTCTACTGTTATTGAGGAAGTATCTAGTGTAACTAAGGGTCGTATTCTAGAACTCTACTCAATGCCCAAGTCAGGATTGCACTGGAAATACGACCCTAATGGCAAGGACTTGTGTATGATTTTCAGTGCTCACTGCAATACTCAAGTCCTGACTTGAGTATTGAGTAGAGTTCTGGAATACGACCCTTAGTCCTATAAAGAAACAACATATTTGGGATTCAACTCACTGAGCAGCACAATTTTCCACATATCCAACATTGAAAGGGTATGCCTGACAAGTCAAAATACGTTAAACATTTACTGCTTATGTTCTTAAACTGTATGTTGGCAATACCATATTTAAAAAAAGGATAGACTCAAATTAACAAAAACAGTAAAGTTCGTCATTGAATACCTAGCCAATACAGAAAACCAATTTTTCTAAATTGGTGATCTGGGTGTTCTGGGTAGTGCCACTGAGTTAATTTTGTTACTTTATTACATAAGTACATAGAATTCCTGAGTGTGAGACCAAATATAATATGTGTGCTCATATGTAAACTGATTTTAAGATGACCAAGAGCGAGATAAAGCATGAGATACTGCTATTCTTGCAATGAGAACCCGCGCTTTATATCGCTCTAGCGCAAGTTGCGTTCTGTTGTGCTAGTCCTAATGGTGGTGAGTGATGCAGCTAACCATAAGATTTTTGTTTTTTTTAACACAGCAATGCTCACGCTACTGCTTGGTGACAGAAATAGGTACGTAGGTCCAATAAAGTTCAGCACTTTATTGGACGTATTCTTTCACTAGGGGCTCTAGTGCTACTAAAAAATACTTTCCACATCTGGGTTTGTCAATATTATAATGCTGTGAAACAAACATTCACATTTTCAACCTGTACATTATAACCATGCTATATAGTTTTTTTAATAATGTACCTGTTAATTACAACATTAGCAAGCCAATTATACAGAGTGATGATTCAGGAATACAGAAGTGAATGAGCTTTAAACAAGCACTTATTACAATGTATTATGAAGTACAGACCATGTGTAAATGTAATTGGCAGCCATCTAGTCAGATGGTGTTAATTAGTGGGTCACAGACATTAGTATTGCATGAGCAATGTTGCAACCTATTAGACATTTGTAAACAAGGTTTATGCTGAAATTCATTTCAAACTTGCTGTGTGGACGTAAGGATGGAAAAAGTAACTATTATGATTTTAAGCATATTGTAGTAATAACTAAATAAGGTCATTGATATTCAGACAAAATTTATTATGAGTCTATAAAGACCACAAAGACTATCACTATTGCCTGCCTATGTTATACTGCCTCCGTGCCAACGGTTACCATGCCAGACTGCCACAACGGCCGGCTGAAATATTTGTATTTGGCCGACATTTATTTCTCTCATAAGTTTGGGTGTAATTTGTGATTGTCTATGTGTGTCTCCATGACACCCGCAACACAGGGTTTTAGGGGGCTATGTTGAGTGTTTGCATTATTATATTATTGCCTTACAATGATAAAATAATCACTTTTGCACCAGATAAGTGACTATATTAACACTTCTTGTTATAAGTAAGACATTTGCGTTTTGGTAAATTATGATATTTTGGCACCAAACATTTTTTTTTTTAATTTAAATTACACTGACTTTGCTTAAAAAAAGAACTGGAACTAAATAAGATATAATAAAACCGCTTTTAGGGGTTGTCAATCTTTTTCCACAGAGTTGGGATATGTTAATAGCTCAATTTCGCAAAAAATGTCAATTACATTAGTTATGATATTAGCAAATATGTATGCGTACCAAAACAAAATTTTTTTTGTCACAAATTACCTTCTAGCTGCACCATTTTGCCAGCCCTCTTCAAAGCTTTCACTGCCTCCTCGTGAGTTGCATCCTTCAGATCCTCTCCATTCACAGACAAAATAGCATCACCCACATACAACTGTTCCGTCAAGTCTGCTGCCATGCCCTTGAATATTTTTGATATGAGAATTGGCATGTTATTCTCAATACCTCCCTTTATTGATATCCCTAGCCCATTATTGTCTGATTTTACCACTTGTACTATTCGTTTTTGGTTTGCAATCGCTTCTGGTACTTCAGTGAAATCGCTATTCGGCGTTTCCACATTGTTGTTGTTTAGTGTACCGTTTAGGGTGGTAGTGGCATCGTACCCGTCGTCTAAACAAACACTGAAGTAATCGTCTTCGAGTGAACAGTGCACTCTGTACCAAACACCGCGGACCAGCGTCTCCAGAAGCCCGGACCGCACGCTGGTCGCGCTGGGGCTATCGCTGCCCCCGCTAGAGGCCCCGTTCTCTACCATAGCTTCACTAATACTGCTCATCCACTACGAATAATACTGGACATCAATCGAGAACTATTTCCACACTGCGCAAGTCCGTTCCTCTACGAGGGATGTAGTGTAAGTGACCTGCTAGTAGCGTGTATACCACATGATTGTCGCCCTAATTAAAATAATATTATGAACACAAATTCGATTCAATTGTAAGATGTTATGAAAATAAATAGAAATTCATTGCACAATCAATACGAATTTGACTTTGACGTTTCTTACGCACTGCTAGTCTGTGGCAAACTAACAATGTTGTCATCTTTCTAATTTGTGATTTTGCCTGAAATCTTAATTTTTTTCCATCCTCTGTCTTATAGACACGACAACTTTTAGCAGCGATGTTCGTGAAACGCGCGATTGCATTGCTGCTAAAAGTTGTTGACTGTTGACAGTCGACTTACCATTGAAAACGGGGCAGTATGGTATTTGACCGAGGCCTGTCCTTTTTTGGACGAATATAACAAAAAAAAAGCAATAAAATGAAAATGGACATATTACTGCTTTTCGTTAATAGTGTCCCAATCCAAAATAGTTTATTTTATTGACATAATGCTGAGATTAATTCGAAAAATGCTTAATTTTATCGTGATTAGGACTCTAGCTTTTCATTGGTCAGAATAATCACATGACAACATAGGGTTGGTCCACGATTCGTCATCTTTGCGCAGTTGACTCTTTTCAGTTTTTTAAACTATATTCCTGACGAATTAAATGATTTTGTGACAGGACGCTATTCTGTATTCTAGAAAGCCGTCGACGGACATGGACAGTGTGAATTGAATAGTTCAATAAGTAGTCTATGGTGTGAATAAATATTGTGAATATCTCAATAAATAAAAAATTGCGAATGTGATTAGGGACACGGTGTCGAATCAAAAGTATCTATACTGTACTCATGAGTAGTATCGCCTTATAGCATACAGGACGGGAGGCGCTATTAACTTTGTTTCTCGAAGAAAGCTTTCTGCCACTTTTTGAGAGGGAATACTACAAACAAACAGGTGCACTCAAATACAATATTCAATTGACAACACTAGCTTATTTTTACAATTACACGGAAAAAAAGACATTCATGATGACATGAATGACATTCTGTGACGGCAATGAATCCGTACACAGAATAGGCCTATTAGGGATGTTCATTGAACATCGATGTATCGGTTCCATTCGATGTTTATCGTACGATACATCATATTTTTGAATAAAAACATCGAATCTTCGAAATCACTAACTCTGGCCGTGCCTCTGGTATTGTAATTTAGTGTTAGTTTTATTTATATTTATAATCCTTTATTTCATTATTCGATGAATGAATACTTGAATATGTATCGAACTTATTTGTCTATTTTAGACAGTTTACCTAATCGCAAAAAAAAAACATTCCTACAATAATTATTCTTGCGTAAAAACTTTTAATTTATATTAATTTGCAGTTTTTTTTCAACGTATGTGTTACCGATACAATACTAGTTTTTTGAACTTCCAACTTGGTTCTCTTGACCAGTACTACTAAACTACCACACAGTATCACAAAATTAAACGTCACTACAGCGACAGCACCACTCTATTAGTATAGTGTTACTCTGCGTTTACTGTTAAGCTAAGAAAACAAAAAGTATTCAATGTTGAAAAAACATCGATGTTTTTAAGCGATGCATTGAAAAATATCGACGCAAGGTTTGGATGTTATGCATCGAATGAAGACATTGGTGTATTTTTTTAGTGGACACCCCTAAGGCCTATAAAAATAAATCGATTCTCATGAAAATACTAGAGACGGAAGTTATTGAACTTAACGGTGTCGATATGTATTACGTACTGGTTAATCACGTATATAAAAAATCCACTCTTGGCTAGACTGGATGTAAAGGATTTATTTTTGCAATTTTATGTGCAGTGTAACAATGGTATTGTTTTACTTGTATTTTCCAGAGGAGATTGCCCATATAATATAATAAATACAATTCAAAGTTTAATCAAAAAACCGCGAAAAAATGTCCGGAGTTTTTTTTTCAGTTTGTGGCTTTTCACGGTCAGCGTTGGAGCCAATGGCAAGTATTTGTCATCCTGATAGGGCTGTTGACTTTTTCTACCAAAAAATATACGAATGTTTTAATCGATTTGTACCAATCAAAAAGCGTGTACAACGTGATACGCGATATGTATACCCAAAATGGTACACTCCAGAAATTATACGTAATCTAAAACATAAACACTTTCATCTTAAGAAAGCCAAGTCTGAGGGTAAAGAGTATGATAGGGAAATGTATAAATACTATAGATGGCACGTTAAAAAATTGATAAGTGATGCGTACCGGCAAAATATAAATAATTTGCAAAAAAGTATTTTTGATGAACCAGCTAAATTCTGGAGATATGTCAAAGACAAGCGAAAGGATAGGCGGGGTGTTGATGTCTTTTCCTATGACGAAGGTGAAGTGGCTGGGCAGGCTGCTGCCGACGCTTTTGCCCGATATTTCGGCTCAGTTTTCCAATTGAACCAGCCGCACTTGGACCCTGAAGAAGCTGCTCGCGCTGCTCATTCACAAGTAGGTGCTAGGGTTATTGCTGTGTTAGATGTGAGTGAGACTGATGTTATAACTGCTGTAAAGCGTCTAAAACCTCAAACTGCGGGGGGTCCGGATGGAGTGCCAATGTTTCTAGCAAAAGATTGTGTGTCAGCTTTTCGGGCTCCACTGATCTACATCTATGGCCTTTGTCTTGACTCTTCGATGTACCCGCAGTGCTGGAAGCTATCGTGTGTAACGCCAGTACCGAAAGGAGATGCAAGGGGTGACGTAACGCAGTACAGACCTATCGCGGTACTATCAGTGTTTGCAAAAATCTTTGAGTCTATCGTTAATAGGCACATTTGTAGGCAAGTGGATGGTCTGCTGCACAATAGTCAACATGGCTTTCGCAGAGCTCGTTCTACTACTACAAATTTGGTTGCGTTGGTGGACTACGTATCGGCAGAGATGGATGCAGGTCGCCAGGTTGACGCAGCATACTTCGATTTTAAAAAGGCATTCGACCTGGTGGACAATGACGTGCTGTTGGGGAAATTGGCGTTATTGGGCTGTACACCTAAGCTCCTACGGTTTTTTGCCAGCTATCTCGCGAATAGACGACAGTTCGTTAAAGTGCAAGGGTTTACGTCTACAGAATACTACACAAGGTCTGGCGTAAGTCAAGGAAGTACGTTAGGCCCAACTCTATTTTTAATAATGATTAATGACTTGCCCGATACCATTCGTAATGCTCGATGTCTTTTATTTGCTGATGATCTTAAGCTGTTCCTGGGTGTGAGGGATAGTGTGGATACAGCAGCCTTGCAAGCGGATATTGATGCGGTGGGTGAATGGAGTGTAGCTAATCGTATGCCCTTTAATAACTCTAAATGTAAAGTTATTACTTACACCCGTAAACGTTACCCAAGATTGCAAATTTATAAATTATTTGACGCCTGCATAGATAGATTTTATGACATTTGTGACTTAGGATTAATAATAGATAGTAAATTAGACTTTCACAAACATGTGATAGAAACCTGTAAAAAGGCGAATAAAACCTTAGGCTTTATTATACGGACTTCATATGAATTTAATGATGTAGTTGTGGCCAAGGTACTATATAATGCTTATGTACGCAGTACACTTGAATACGCTGCTATAATCTGGGACCCCCACGAGGACAAATACTCCACCATGGTTGAACGCGTTCAACGTAAATTTGCACGGTGGCTCTATCGACAGCAATACGGGTATTACCCATACCTGTATCCCTCGCTATTTGTTACAGGTATGGTGGAACTTAACTTGCTGTCTAGGAGGCGAAAGATGCTCCTCCTGGCATATTTCATTTCTGCATTCCACCATAAGATAGATGATGATGTGATTTGTAGAGTGGATCTACTGGTGCCCGTGCGTATGCCTTGGGTGGGGGTTGGGGAGGGGGTGGTGGCCCCGCGCCGCCAACCTCAGCTCTTGCGCAAGCCGGTCACGCGCACACTTTATGGTGCCAACGCACCTACCGTTCGTGCAATACTCCTGATTGGGGACATACTCGCTCGGTGTAGTCATGTTGACTTATTTGCTGATCGCGTGCAGTATATATGTAGAGAGATGAGTAAGTTCATAGAATAAGATTAAGAAACATTATTGTATAATTGACATAATAATAATTCATCTATAATAATTTTTGATTGACTGTAATAATTTTGTGAATTTTGACATTGTGTAGCATGTAAGCGTGTTGGCTGTATAGCTGTTAGCTTATTATGTAAGTGTAAATAAATAAATAAATAAAATAAATAAATAAATGGCCCGAGTTAACCAATAAAAACGTAGTGTAAATATAAAAAAACTAAAACTTAATTTAAATTGTAAAGTCATTGCAGTATGTATTGCTTAATTTTGTTTGTCACCGTTTAAAGGCCCAAATTATAGATATTCAGCGGCTACTGGAAATAACAAAATGCACCATATTTAGCGTCCAGTGAAAACTACTTGAACACAAGAGTTATGGTGTAGTCTTAATGTCAATATTAATTAATTTTATACTATTATGTTGATTTTTATACGAATTCACTTCAAGTAATAAGAGTTGTGCAGATATATAATAAATGTGATAATAGCTAGAAATAGTGTCTCTCTGTAGGTGGTTAAGACGTGCTGTAAAAAATGTATCGATGTTTCGAATTTCTAGATTCCAACTAAACGTAAACTTATAATTATCTTATAATGTCGAAAACCGATTTATAACAAAACCGTTATGCTTTCAGGGGATTTTGGTTCCTTATTACAAAAAAAAGATTAAGCTAGCGTAGGTTTGTTTTGCAAAATTCCTAAAATAACCTAAAAAAATACATTTGGGATTACAAAAATTCATGCAAACATTATTTCGGGCAAATGTATTTTCGGACTTCTGATTGATAACTTGAAACAGTAAAACGAATACAACAATATTGTGGTAGTTATTTAATACTAACATTTAGTAAAAAATCTTTTTAAAAATAAGATTAACATTAATGATGATAAGAACGGTCCAAAGTACAGAGTGTCAAGCTTGACGCGCTCTTGACTGTACCTTGACAGAGGGTAGTGCCATATATATGATACTTGCCAAAAAGTACTAGTACCTGAAAAGTGTCGAATGAAAAGTATCGGGTACAAAAGTACCGGTATCGGAAGGAAAAGTACTCGACATCAAAAAGTATCGATACTTTTCATGTCCCTAGAAGTGATGCTTGACAATGACAACGTTTTTTTTAATGAATGTTGACAATGATAATTTAAAATTTAGATTGTGTTGTTGACTTGAGTTGAGCTTTTCTTATAATGTTTGGTGTTATGTAGTAGCTTTATTCGTTCGTGTAGTTTATAAGATGGAAATGTGTAGAGCATGTTTATCTACGGAAAATCCAGTTATTCCAATGGACGAACTATTTATGAAAGGCTACAATTTACTCACACAACTCAATGTAAGCATAATGTCCATGAAGGTTTGTTTATTTTGTGATTTTAATCAATAGATACATCACACTTAGTTGTTGCAGGTTATGATGTTTGACGGTCTATCTCAGTATATGTGCGAAACCTGTGCTCATAATGTAAAATTTTATCTGGACTTTAGGGAGACGTGCATCACTTCAGAAGCTACTTTGCAACAGGTTTTGCTTGAAGTAAGTATGATTTATGTATTTTTTTACGTAGTTCTTGTTCTATTTTTTCGGATCTAAATCGCTTAAATTTATTTTTTAAACAAACCATACTTTCAGGTTCTTTTCTAGCCCAAAACACTAAAAAAGTAGTTTAGCCTTTATTTCTTATGTATTTCTTGTTTTTGTCAGACAATCACACCAATAACCTGGTCTTAAATCCTCTGTACCAGAGAAACAGAATTCACGCTGGAGCACTATCTAGAACACCCAGACCAGAACCAATTTAGAAAAGTTCATGTCTCTAATTAGTCCTACTAGGAATTGAACCCAGGATATCCACAGTGCAAACCATTGGACCATAGAGGTTGTGAAAGTATAATAATATGATTAAAACAACAAATAAGCTGCTTCATACATTCAAACAATACATTTTACTATTTATAGGGAAAAGCAATCTACACTGGAACTTCTTGATCTCTCTCTCTCTCTATTACTCTAACAAGTATAACACAGTTCTAGCTCTTAGCTTTCACAATTGTTACATAGTCAACCAGTAGGATTAGCATGACAAGGTGCGCAAAAAAAATAATTCCTAAATAGTATAGTTATTATTTTTTTAAATTAATGTTAGTCCGTTTAGTTTCTGGTTATGGTCTTAGTAGGTACTTCAGTCAATAAGATTGTGGAAACACTTTCCTCTTGTGACCCAAAACAGCAATGTATTTTCTTTTACAGAAAATTAAATCAGAAGAACAAACCGCTTTGCAAGTTGATATGAACATGCACATAAAGCAGGAGGTGAAAGTTGAGAATCCAGAGGCAGAAATATTTGAGAACTCTTTGGATGATGCTTGTGAAAATTATGAACCCCTGGATTTCCTTATGAAGATTGAAAAAGGTAAGGTGTACATCATTTTTAAATACTCAAAAAATTTTAAGAATAATTTTTCACTTAAAAAAACAACATACTATTTCATTATTTACTTAGTTATTGAATACATTTTGTACAAATACTCCAGTAGTCTGTTATCATACAGTCAGTTTGAAGTATTTTTTCTCTGTGTTGTTCAGTCTTTGCATCCACAATAATACTATTTCATTTTATCACAACCAATATAAAACTAACACCAGCCCAGAATCAGTAGCTTTATTAATAATAAATAAAATATCATATAACCACTTAATGAAGACTACTGGTTGTATTAATGAAATTACTTATTCAACATTACATTTTAAGTATTTATTTTCAGATGTTAAGCCGAAGAAACCCAGAAAGACAAGAAAGAAGAAATTCACATTGACTGAAAACATAAAAGCTGCTGTTAAACCTTCTATATTTGGCTGTGGTATGAATTTCATTAATAAACATTTTAACCACTTAATACTGTGAGTGTCTACATAATACTACTAAATAATAGAAATAGAGAGATAGATACTGCTGTGCTTACGATAAAAACAGTAAGTCTGCATGTATTTCAAACATACTGTTAATATTGTAAGAAAAGCAGGATACCAAAACCATTATTCCCAAATGTACACACTTGTAAACTTAATCTGACATTACATGCTAAGGTGACAAAGTCTTGATTGGAAACAACTCTTAAACCAAATTAGGCAAATAGCATATACCTTTTCACAAATAATTAAACCTTATATGAATCCAGTAACGTTTGCTATTACTAACGTTACTGGATTCTTATAAGGTTTAATTATTTGTGCAGCTATGAACAATTTGCTTAAAAAGTTTCATTACTCAACAATTGATGGTACTATATTCAGTAGTTCTTATGGCAATTTACTTAAGGTTAGAAATCCTACAAACATCCAGAGTTATAACACATGACTTTGTTCCCTGGAACACATTGAGTAGACTCAATGACAGCATACAACTATGTCTTCAAGGGCACACCCAATTCACACTTATGGTAGTTTATTTTCGTTACTCTATGTATTGAACAAATATCATAATTCCCATGTAGCAAACAATGTACATTTTGTTACAAAAATGTGATTTTCAGGTCTATGCAAAAAGACATATAAAGAAGAAGTCCAACTAGCCACGCATTTAAACAAACACATGGAAGGAAAACAATGTAACCTTTGTCACAAAACTTTTTCACATTGGCCAGCATTATTTGGACACAGATTTGTTCATTTAGATGTAAAATATATGCGTTGTCACATGTGCAAGATCTTGTTGTACTCTGTTGCGCATATGGAGCATCATTATATGAATGAGCATTTTGAAGGAGAGGTTAGTTATTCTAAAATCTAGATAATAGATTATACATATATAGTGTCAGTTGATCTGCTGAAATAGATTTCTTAATGACATGGGTATATTTACAGTAAATCTTTCTCCTGTCCCATAAAGTTACAATACTTGGAAGTAAACAAAGTGTAATTTCACCTCTAATATTTAATATTCTCAGAAATGTGCCCTGGCATGCAAACTGTGTACACGTACTTATGACACTCCAAGGAAACTAAGTAGACATATCAATTTGATGCATTCCGAAAAAACCTTCATTTGTGACCATTGTTCTAAAATGTAAGTATAAGACGGTACACCAACAAGAAAATCTTGATTTTATCTAATTGTACCTAATATCCTTATATTCAATGCTATTTCTTTTTTACGTTTCAGTTTCAAATCAAGATCTAGCCTCAAATCTCACATGTTAAAGCACAGTGACGACAACAGTTATGTATGTGACCTATGCGGGTTTTCATGTAAACGTGCGCGCGGCTTAAAGGTATAGAAATTAATAGACTTTATAAATTTTTTGGAACATACCACTGTCCATGAACAACTCTTTTACTCTGTATTAGTATAAACCAGGGTTCAAAATTATTAAGATATTTATTTTATTTGGTAATTATTTTATAACAATCCAATAGTTATCCAGCTGATTCAATGTACTGTCTATTTAATTTTTGACTAAAAATAACAAACAGTGGGAAAACTAAATAAACGCGAAGAAAAAAAGCCGTGGTAGCCCGGAACAAATATTTGTATGGCCTACATTCATTTCTCTCGTGAGTTTGGGTGTAATTTGTGGTTGTCTATGTGTGTGTCCATGGCACCCGCGATACAGGGTTTCCCTAGTGCGGGATTATAAGTGTATGTGTTATTATATCATATATATAATTGGTTTGACCTTCCACCTCTCAAGCAGAGATCATTCAGCTCGTTCTCAAGCAGAGATCGGTTCGAATCCGGGCTCGTATCTCGTGAGTTTTCGGAATGTATGTGCGTAATATAATTGAAATTTACCATGAGCTTTTCAGTAAAGGAAAACATCGTGAGGAAACCTGCACTTCGAAGAAGGTTCACTCGGAAAACGTGCGAAAATTTCATGTCTCCAACCCGCACTGAGCCAGAGTGGCGACTATGGCCTAAACCCTCGCCTAAGAGGAGACCCGTACCCAGCAGTGGGATGTATAAATGAGTTGATAATGATAATGACGAAGAAAAACCTTTGGGCAAACAACTTGGTTTGTGACCCTTTTTGAGATTTGATAATTATCAAGATAATTATCGTGATAATTATCTAGATAATTATCGTGATAATTATCTAGATAATATTGTGATAATTATCATGATAAGTGTCATGATAATTATTTATATATATATTTTACGTTTGACAGGAGCATACTCTGCGCAAGCACACAGCGTGTAAAGTGACATGCGACAACTGCGACCGAGTGTTTCCCGACCAGCCATCCCACGACCGCCACACCTGCAAGCGTGAGGAGCACATTTGCCCTGTATGTGGGATACAGTTAAATAAACGACGAAGTGTGAGTTTGTTATACATTTCAATTGAAAATGAACATCCTATTATGACATTATTTGTCCACATTTTGTTTTCATTAGTATTTTTTACCTTGATAAATTATGATATTAACAAAATTAATTGGATCAAGAAAATGCTACTGCTTGCAATCATATATCATCACATCATATCAGAGTTGTATACAAACGTGTCATGTCAATTTAAAAAAGTCACTAATTGTTTTCCCAAACATTTTTCTTCGTTTTTCTCACTCTTTGTCATTTTTGGATGATAATTAAAGAGACAAAATTATGAATCAACATCGATAATTATCTCGTATATACGGGATAATTATCAAAGAAAATAAATATCTTGTTAAATTCGAACCCTGAATTAGATCAGTTTGCATTAAATAATTGACAAAGTGGTTTTTATTTAATTTACAGTACACCGCTCACGTGATATCTCACCAAAACTTCCGCAAATACAAATGCGACCGCTGCCCTTGCGCTTACAAGACGCGAGCCGCCCTGCAAGCGCATAACCTCAGACACGACGGCATCAAAACTAAGCAATGCGAGTATTGCCCGCTTAAGTTTTTCTCGGCCTCCGTACTTATTAAGCATCGTCGCATACATACTGGTATGTATTTTTCCTCACTTTACAAAGAGACATTAAAACGTTTTCCTTCATCGAAAAGCTCGTGGTAGATTTCGAATTAAACGCACATACATTGTGAAGACTCGGGGGTTCGAAAGGGTTGAGAGGCTGTAGGTCAAATCTTTAGGCTACCACGGCTATTATTTATAATAACAATTGCATTATTGAAGCGCAGGGCGAGATATGGAAGTTATACACGATGTAAAGGATCCGGACTATGTTTTAGTTGTTGCTTGTATAGTTGGTTCAATATTACTTGGCGTGTTTCCGGATGAACCAATGTAAACAATATTAAACAGTATTTTCGGTATTGACTCACTTAGAAAAATAGAACGACCGAAATACCGTTGTACGCAGATAGGCTCCAAGGCAAAGAATCAAATATGAGAAGACCTGAATGTGGAAAATGTAAACGAGTGATCAACGGCCTGCAAAAACTATAATACATGGGGGGGATTTTTGTGCATTTTTTATGAGATACACCCTGGTCAATTTCCGCGGGAAGTAAAAAATGTTGGAAATTCAAATAAACAAGATGGCCACCATACAAATTTCAAAGTCTCCTATCACGGAAACTATTAGAGATAGGTAGGAAGTGCTCGAAGGAATGTCATAGAGGATAACACTAGTCAACTGCCTGGATTCAAAAAAATTCAAGATGGCGATTTCAAAATGGCGGCCGAAGAAAAACTTACTTCGATCCGGCTGAGAAAATTGGCATGCGAGGGTCCTTAATCATAATTTGGGGTCAAAAATTTCTTTTCGCCATTTTTTAATATGGCTGCCATATAAGTGTTTTTTTCGTTAAAAATAGCTGCCGAAAGAGATTTGCTCTGATTCGACTGAAAATTGGCATGTGAAGGCCACTAGAAATGCCGGATAATAATTTGTGCTCAAAATATGTTTTTCGCCATTTTCAATATGGCCGTCATAGAAGCGTTCGTTGGCGGTAGAAAAAAAATTGCTCAGATCCCTTTGAAAATTGGCATATGGAGTACTTGATAATAATTTGTGATCAAAATTGGTTTTTCGCCATTTTTCAATATGGCTGCCATAGAAGTGGGGGAGTCTATGGGTGTTTGATAATACTTTGCGGTCAAAATTTATTTCTCGTATGGCGTATTTTTTAATATGGCTGCCATACAAACTTTTTGGCGGCAAATGGAAATTTGCTCTAATTCAGCTGAAAGTGGGGATATCTATAGGTGTTTAATATAAAATAATATAATAATAATTTGCAGGCAAAATTTACTTTTTACGGCTGTAGGCCGAGATGTAGCGGTGGGCGAAGCCCGAAGCGTCCGCACGCCACCTTACGTAGGTAGTATACGGAGACTCTATTACGGTACAAGATTTTACAATTGTTCAAAATGTAAGGCATACTTCCCGATGTAAATAAGATACTTATAGCGTTGTATCTCGACCGTCTCTCTGTTAGATTCTTTTTTCTTGGAAGCTATGCCAAAAAGAGAAGTTTAAGGAAAAAATGCCAGACAATCACTCCACATTTCTGATTTCAAAGTAGGGAATTTCCTGTACTATGAGTACCAGAGTAACGATAATTCTGAGGGCAATACTCAGAATACCTTGACTAGAACCAATTTAAAAATATTTTTTTGGTTCAAGTCAGGGATCGAGTCTGGAACCTCCTCATCAAGCGCCCATAGTACTTAATCACTGTGCCAACGAAGAGCATAACCACAACCCGTAATCTGAAACCGACCACGCGCCGCAGGCTGAGCCCGACCCCACCGTAGGTGGGGTATAGGGCTTGTATATATATATTTGCAATTTAGGTTTTTGTTTCTTTCCAGGGGAGAAACCCTATGTCTGCAAAATCTGCCAAAAAGGATTCACAGGGAACCATAATCTTAAAGTGCACATGAAAGTTCACGGTGAATACAACCTTATTGTCAAGAGGAATAAAGAGCCCGATTAGATTATTCCAGTTTAGAAAACGATGAAGGTTATATAAGTGTAATGTACTTAATGTAAGTCTGATATGATGCCAAGAAAGTTTTACCGAGTTTATTTAATTATTATAGTAACTATTATTAAAATTTAAAAGTTACCTTGAGGTAAAAAGATATGCCACTGTCCATTTTCATACCTCTTTATTTATTATTTATATTTTTTTTTTTTAGAAATTTTTCATGAATGTATGGAGAAAAATGTAATTAATGATCTGGCTGCCAAATAAGGGCTGTTTGTCAATAACGAATTATACTGATATGCGATTATTCAATAAATGTTATTTAAACTGTTGTCAGATAACCTGTTATTCCGCTGTTTTGCATGCAATAGGACAATGATAGCGAATGAATACTGCGTAGTGTTGCCATTTCTTAAATCTCTCCTACTTTTGATCGTCTCGCGTAATATGTAAGTAATTTTTGTTCTTGAGCCAATTTTCGTAGCTTTTGAGGGTTTTCAACTATATTAGTTATTGCAAATCCTAAACAGTTTACGAACGCACTAAAATTGAACAAAAAAAAATAAGTCAGAGATGGCGCAAACAAAATTAAATCGATCAATTACTGGCTGGAATAGATCAATCATAGCTTGATTTCTCTACAGCGTATTTTTATTCTTATGATTTAGGCATAAATACAGGGTTTTTCTGCCAAACCATAAAGTGGGGGGAGGGGGGGATTGGGATTTGCTAGCCTGGCTTTTACCCGCTGACCCCATGTCCTAGGTATTACGGTACTAGGAAATATGATTAAATTTTGTTGTATTCTGTAATCTACTGCTGTTCTAAATAACTTATAATTTCAAACAGATATTCTCAAACAAATTACTTATGAGCTTTTAGAGTTAAATAAAGTATTTATTACAAATTACAAATATCAACTTCTAAAGTCAAAAAAGGTCCGTGCTAACTAAATGATGGATTACGAAAAGAAAAAAGACGTTTTATGTTCCATTTTTTATTATTAACTATTACAAATTTTGCTCAAATTGTCCGCCTCTACTTTGCATGCATCAAAATCAAAAGTCCTTGTTCC
>NW_020653726.1:14794872-14795425 GCF_003589595.1 Hyposmocoma kahamanoa
AAGTAGCATTTCTTCTTTCATGATATCAAAAGCGGCGCTAGTTCCTTCTATCAGAACTTCTTTTGAAGATATAAAAATCCAAGGGTGTCATGCCTGGCCAAAATCTTCCGCGGTATTTTCACGCACGTTCGAGAATGCGCATTCCGCGAAAGGTTTTAGCTCGTTAGATACGATCCAGTGTGTAAGTTACACAATTGACCATAAAGTTCACTATGTTGTATACAATATCGTTACAAAAATTTGCTCCCATTCCGTTCCGCCGCAATATAAATTGAACCTTAAGCGCAAGGCACACCGCGAACAAAGCTAGGTAATTTAGCTTAGCTCACGTAGTTGCATGCAACCAACTATGCCAGCTAACTTAACTTAGTTCATGTAGTTGCATGCAACCAACTATACCAGCTAACTTAACTTAGCTCACGTGGTTGCATGCAACCAACTATGCCAGCTAACTTAGCTCACGTAGTTGTATGTAACCAACTATACCAGCTAACTTAGCTCACGTAGTTGCATGCAACCAACTATGCCAGTTAACTTAGCTCACGTAGTTGCA
>NW_020653726.1:14795435-14909488 GCF_003589595.1 Hyposmocoma kahamanoa
GTTGCATGCAACCAACTATGCCAGTTAACTTAGCTCACGTAGTTGCACGCAAAGCTAAGCTAAGAAAATACGTAGGTAGTAAGTAGTTTATTTAAAGTTTATGTTCACGTTACTTTTACTATTAATTGGAATAATATTAATCAGCATTGTAATAAATTTGTGAATATCTTGTATGTACAGTTATTTAGTGATGAAATAAAAAACATGCATTATTATTGTTATTATTTATTAATTCTTCATGTGTTTAAGTTTAATTAGGACATAAACAATATGTGTTTAAGTTTAATTAGGACATAAAAAATATTTACCCTTTCACCACCATTGACTAAATCACGGAATAATTAATAAAAAGCTTTCTTCATCTGAAAATTTTAGTAGCAATGGAACTCCTTGTGAAAAAGTTAGTCCAGGATAGTTCCTGGCACCTTAAGGTGCCTACAGATCGACATTGTCGATTAGGAGCCTACAGACATAATCGACATTGTCGATCGTTGTCGAGAAATATAGACGTTTTCGAGTTGTTTGGGAGTGTATATTGCGAATGTGGCATTAATTTCTAAATCCAAGATGGTTGCAAAGAATGTTCAAAAATTTATTTTTGGTAATCCTTATGGGAATGGCATTTATATCTGTGACTTTTCGCATTTCTAAATGCAAGATGGCGGGCACGATTTCTCAAATATAGGCAAGTTGGATATAGTTTTCGAGATATTTGGGGGTGCTCATTACGAATATAGCACTTATTTGTAAATCCAAGATGGCGGACACGATTTATCAAAAAAATGCAATATGGGTATCAGTTTCGAGGTATATGGGTGTGCTCATTATGAAAATAGCACTAATTTCTAAATCCAAAATGGAGGACATGACTTTTCAAATAAATGCGATATGGGTATCATTTTCGAGGGATTAGAGGGTGTTCATTACGAATATGGCACTCATTTCTAAATCCAAGATGGCGGGTACGACTTTTCAAATGAATGCAATTTGGGCATAATTTTCAATGTATTTGGAGGTGCTCATTACGAATATAGCACTTATTTCTAAATCCAAGATGGCGGACACGATATTTTTTTAAATGCAATATGGTTATCCTTTTCGAGGTATTTGGGGATACTCAATGCGAATATAGCAACTCATTTCTAGATCCAAGATAGCGGACACGATTTTTTGAATAATGGCAAGTTGGGTATCGTTTTCGAGGTATTTGGGGGTGCACATTACGAATATAGCATTTATTTGTAACTCCAAGATGGCGGACACGATTTAAAAAAAATGCAATATGGGTATCCTTTTCGAGGTATTTGGGGATGCTCAATACGAGTATGGCACTCATTTCTAAATCCAAGATGGCGGGCACGATTACTCAAGTAATGGCAAGTTGGGTATCGTTTTCGAGGTATTTGGGAGTGCTCATTACGAATACAGCACTTATTTCTAAATCCAAGATGGTAGACACGACAATTCAAATAAAAGTAATAGGAGTATTCGTAATGATCACCTCCAAATACCTCGAAGACGATACACAACTTGCTATTTCTCGAAAAAGCGTGCCCACCATCTTAGATTTAGAAATAATTGCCATATTCGTAATGAGCACCCCTAAATACCTCGAAAGGATACACATATTGCCATTATTTGAAAAATCGTGCCCGCCATCTTGGATTTAGAAATGAGTGCCATATTCGTAATGAGCATCCCCAAATACCTCGAAAGGGATACCCACATTGCATTTTTTGAAAAATCGTGTCCGTCATCTTGGATTTACAAACAAGTGCCATATTTGTAATGAGCACCCCCAAATACCTCGAAAACGATACCCAACTTGCCATTATTCGAAAAATCGTCCCCGCCATCTTGGATGTAGAAATGAGTGCCATATTTGTAATAAGCATTCCCAAATACCACGAAAAGAGTACCCATATTGCACTTTTTTGAAAATCGTGTCCGCTATCTTGGATTTACAAATAAGTGCTATATTCGAAATGAGCACCCCCAAATATCTCGAAAATAATACCCAACTTGCCATTATTTGAAAAATCGTGCCCGCCATCTGGCATTTAGAAATGCGAAAAGTCGTGTCAACCATCATCATCAGATATAAATGCCATTTCCATAAGGATTACCAAAAATAATTTTTTGAAAATTCTTGGCAACCACCTTGGATTTAGAAATTAATGCCAGATTCTCAATAAGTACTCCCAAAAAACTAGGCAAAAAATGTAGGCTCCTAATTGACGATTGACATTGACGATCGATGTCGATCGTATCTGTAGGAACCTTTACCTATTTCGGCCGCCAAACAGTAAAATCAGCGTTACCGTGGTCTGGTTTTTAAGGGAAGGGTGCTTGTGAAATTACAAGCACGTGGAACTTGTCAACTTATGTCCCAGGGTGACGGCCGCAGTGCAATGCCCCTCAGATCTTTGCGATTCACAGGATATTTTCACCGAAAAGCTCATGGTAAATTGCAAATTAAATTTCGCACATAAATTCCGAAAAACTTAGAGGTGAGAGTAGGTCAAACCACTAGGCTGCAAAACCAGTGGCTCTTATCTTATCCATACGTTAAATACCTACTAGGTAAGTAGGTTTGCTTCTTCGTCATTAATTCTGGTAAATTGTAGAGCACCTTGTGAAAGTTTTGTATTTATTTTTGTATTTATATACTCTTAATTTTAAGCACATGTTCTTCTACACTTGGTTTATTGATCTTGAATATTTGCAGAAAATAATTGTTTAAATTTTTTTTCTCTTTTGCACCAAATTGGCAATAAGATCAAATCAGTTCACATTTAACGTGGTCCAGATAAAGATATTTATATGATTTGTTTAGTAATACTGCCCTGATACGCCGAAAAGCGCTATCTCAATCTGAGTAAATTTTGGGAAAATCGACTTTTTGTAAATTGCATTTTATGTAATTGAATTTTATTTAAAAATATTTCTTAGTGGTTTTTTAAATATTTCAAACTAGATAGCGCTATTTCTATTATACCATTATACGCGAAATTATTATAGTTATGGAATGGTATGAAAAAAAAAACTAAAAACTAAAAGTATCTCAGAGATAGCGCCTTTCGGCTTAGCAGGGCAGAATAGGAATATAAGGTTAAATAAAACGGCGTGTTCTTTATAAACGTCTTATAAATTATTATTCATGTATGATACATAGAATTATTTTACATCTATTTTAGGTACAAAAGTAAATGTATCACATACAAAAAAGTCTTTGGCGTGTACAGGAAATGTACTGATTTTTCTAAACATTTTATAAAAAAGTACGAAAACTAAATGTGGCTACGCAAAATGTTCGAAACTTTACCAACAGTATGTGTGATATTATCTTACGATCTAATTAATAAGCTAATTACAAGCAAGTCAGGACTAATATAGACACAAAAAATGTTATTCATTCCGCTTCTTGCCCGTGGACCACCTGACTGGTTCACCTCGGTGGACCATGGGAATTATTACTTCTCGTACTCTTTTATTTAATTCTTCCCGTAGTTCACCTATGTTCACCTAGCCAGGTGGCAAAGTTATCAATTCCCAATGAGATCCAACATTTTCATTACTGGGGAAAGGAATGGAAGCTAATTTTTGCAACAATATTGTACATAGCATAAGTACTTTATGCCAATTGGGTAACGTACAAAGATACGATACATGAAGCCGGGTCGTTAGTTAGTTGTAACTGTAATTCTACGTAACGAGGTTCTAGTGCGTACGCGTGAAACGGTCTTCACTCGCTTCAATGAGTACCTGGTTATCGTCGGTTCACTGCGAACCGGGCGTACTCCGCTTGCGAACCACATACACGATTGACCATGATTTTTGGTAGCATAAAATGCAACAATTACCTACAACTCGCTAGTGAGTACTCGACTTTTGCTACTGGGATTCCTAATACTAAGTTTGTACGTTACACAAATTATATAAAGTTTATTAAGCTATGATTACAAATATCCGCTTCCAGTTCGGTCCGCGGCAAAGTAAATTGAGCCTAAAAAATGTTAATGCTACGCAATTTTGTTTACTATAGTTTTTGTTCAGTATACCCTAACATACGAGTACTACAGGCCTACCGCTGAACTGCGTCGGTTCCTTAGGTAGCTGCGCGGTGCAGGGGTGACAGTTTCCGTAACAGTTATGTAGTGCTGCACAGGAGATAATTTCAAACAAGATTTTACTGACGATATTCAATAGCAAGTTTATTGATAAAAGTGCCTACCAAATTAGTTAATTGCAGTTATGTGAAACAATAACAAAAAAACTATTTCATTGCTAATTGAAATGAATAGACAAGCCAGTTGGCACTTTTTTCTATCAACGTGTTATTAAATATTGTCAGAAAAATCTTGTTGAAGTTATCCTGTGTGCAACGCGACATAAATGTTACGTAAACTGTCGCTCCTCCCGCTCCGCGCAACTTTCTTGAAGTATTACTGACCGTCATTGGCGACGATCGCCATACTTTTTATGTTATTTTTACAAAACTGACACTGGCCCAATTCTAGTGACGGCAATTAAGAGTCTGTACTACCTCAAATGGCTTTGATTGATTCCGCATAATAGTGAAAGTTTTGAATCAATCACTTAGGAATAAATATTTAGTAAACTGTAACATAAAATCGAGGATATACGCTAATTACTATACGGTATGAAAACACGATTTTTAAATATTTCACGATAGAAAAGAACACAAATTTACCTCGAAATTTTACAAGAAAACCGCTGTATTCAATAGGTACTTTACGTATAGTAATGATTTTTTTTTATATCAACACGATTTTACATTTTTCAAATGGCTGTAATTTCGTTTGTAAAAAAAAAGTTCTAAAATAAAGCCAGTGTCTCTGGTCCCACTTGACCTAAGCAAAATGAACCGCATTAGTACGAGTAAAATATGAATTCGCAGCAGAGGTCGACTCTGAAGGAAAAATAACAACCACCGAACCGACTTAGTTAAGCGGTAGGCCTGTAATAAGCAGGCAATCGTTACTCTGGTACTCATAGTACAGGGAATTTCCTAGTTTGGGACTAGGTCACTCACTGACGTGGTTCTCTGACCAATTAAAAACAAAATCCTTGAATTTTTTGTCAAGAGGATTTCTATGGAGAATGACAAAGAAAAACTTAATAATAAAAGGGGCTGCAATCGTACACCTAATAAAAAAATTCGTTTATTGATACCATTTGATAGCCAAAGGCAGAGTAACCAGAGCCGTAAAAACAATAATAAATTTAAATAAAATAAAATAAATTTTATAAAATTGACGACAAAGCTAGTATTTACGGGTGTAGGCTACCGTATAATTACGATATACTTTGCTTTCTTTCCTTATATTTTCTTTACCCAATTTAATGTTAACTAACATTTACCTAACGTTTATTACCAAAATCCATAATTAATATTTACTTCATCTAGAATTAATATTAAGTACTATATGAAACAGTAAATCTATTCGTATATATGTACAATCATAATCAATAAAATAGTTCCTGCAAAACAAGAAACTAAAATATTAGCTACAACGCATGATGATAAAAATTCACTAAAAATCAGTCTTAAAACTTAACAATAGCTATAAATCCTGCTAAGTAATGTAATGACATACGAATTAGGAAAGGTTTTAAGTTAAATGTCTTAAGTACATTGTTATAATAATATGCTTTAATAAAATGTGACAAGTCAATGTGGCAAGAGTCCAAATGTTCATGTTTTCAACCTACTTCAAAAAAGGAGGTTCTCAATTGAACTGTGTGTATGTTAAGCAATTACTCCGATATTCGTGAATCGATATCGATGATTCTTTTTTGTTGAAAAGGGGGTAGCTCAGTAGTGGTCTCATTCAAATTTGAAGAACATATTCCACCTCTAAGGGTGGCAAATTAGGGGACGAATTCAGTTTATTGAACTTCATTACATACATTAGTAGCAGTAGAGCTCCTTGAAAAAGAGTTCTTCCAGGGTAGTACTGCCACCTTATCTATTTCTGCCGCCAAGCAGTAATGTTAGCATTACTGCATTCCGGTTTTGAAGAATTACAGGCGCTTGGGACTTGTCAACTTAGGTCTTAGGGTGATGGGCGAAGTGGCAGTGCCCCTCAGATATTTGCGATTTAAAGCTCTAGTTGCACTGCAAACTGTTATGGACAGGCGTGTAGCTTATCATCAGGCGCACGACACGTTCCTCCCGTCACTTGATATTATAAAAAAATCATTTCGTTAATAAAACTTGGCACATCGATGTAATTCTAATGAAAGTAAATGTTATGGTGATCTAGAGCTGGTTTGAGAGGAACCTCTCGACAGTGTACAGCAGTTACCTCGTATTTGGGCTCATATTATTCGTTTTGACGAGGACTTCCATATTATGCATTTCAGTTATCGTTGAGAAAACCACGGTAACGAGCACAGCGAAATCGGAGCAAACGTTTATGGTCGGTTTTTTAAATAAAAAAGTTATATAATTATTCTACTGGCAACTGGTCAGATGTGTCTCTTGGTCCAAAAACTTGCCGGCCTCTAATTTGGTATTACCTATTTTTATTTAAGATCTATTTGCCGTTTATTCCTATCTTTCTAAAGACCATTCTTAATAAATAATCCTATTGTCCATCTTTTTTGAAGGAGTAAAATGACATTTGCAGGAATGCCAGTTTTCGTTTTTTTAAATAGTCATGTAGTGGTCGTCGACAACTGTACAGATTGTGAAAGTCGGTAAAATTTTGCCATAAATATCAGAATTGTGAATGTTATAACGTTCTAAGGCTCATTTTATATTGCGGCGGATAGGAATAGAAGCGAATTTTTATAACGATATTGTACATAGCGTACAATCGTGTAACGTACAAACTAGATAAGGGCCAAAAATCACGACACGCGTCATTTGCGAAATTCTCGCGCATTCGCAGAATTTAGAATTCTGCAGCTGCCGTCGACAATGCCTAGCGACTCCGCGGGAAGTGGCGCGAAGGCAGCGTAGTGTGACGTCAAATGTCAACGAAATACTACAGCCTCAAGGGCAGTCGCTGGAATGCTCAAGCATTCCAGCTACCGCGCGCGCCTTCTAGCTCAGCGATGCGAAATTGACGCTTCCGTTCCATTCCGTTCCGCCGCAATGTAAATTGAGCCAATGATAATTCAAATGAAACAAGTTCGGCTATTTATTGCATAAGCGTGACTAACATTCAATCGATAGTCTATAGAATATTTACCGACTGCAATCACTATCTGCTTGCAAGCGGGCAACACTTTTGCACATGAACTGTCATTTTACACCATCTTTAAAAAGAAACGTACAATAAATCGCAATAAATAGTGAAATGCAACCAATTTTACTAAAACCATTTCTCTTACAATCATTTTTATATCTAACACTTATTCTTACATCGAGTGTAAAGTACGAAAAATTAAGAAAATATAAAGCTGCGGATTTCTTTTTAAAGCAAATATTATTTCCAACCAAAATGATTTTGTTTCAATGAGAATAAAACTTACAAACTTAAGAATAAATTAGTTCCTACTTAATATTTTTATACAGTTATTTTTAAATATCCTTAAAACTATTCCGCATGCATACTGTACTGTGGGTGTGTACCTAGCTAATAAATTTTTAACATAGTTGTGTATTAGATAAGTGTTTTACTGGATTGGTCATAAAATCGGAGTTACAATAAAATGCAGTTTTGCCAACAATTCTGCATCAGTCTTATATGGTGTACTTCACGTAGCTGCAATGTATAATATCAAATATTCGATAAAAACCATTCGCAAAAGTTGGAGTTGGAGCTTAGCTAATTAACCCAAGGTAAAGAAAATGGGGGCTATATTTCGTTACCGAAATGCGAATTAGGTATTCTAACAACAGTTTCTTTAGTACCCACTTTATCAGTGTCTATGAGAGAACCGGAGCTGTGTTTCTTTGCTTTAGGAACTAAGGGTGGTACCTCACTGCAGGTCGAACAGTTATCGTCTACTTTCGAACTGGAGCCAGCTGTTGTGAACTTCTTTAAGCTGCCAGTGGCGAGGGAGCCGTTTGAAGAGGAGCAGTGAGGGGGGAGTAGTGGTACTCTCTCTTGGAGATCTCTGGTGGACCCTGTAGGCCTGTGGCCACAATTGCTGGAGGAATCGGATGGTGCGGGTTCTGGACATCCACCTAATTGGATCCATTCTCCTATTCTGTAAAGTTCAAAATTTAAAATGCAGATAAAATTGTATTGTTAGTTTTATACAATTAGTACAGGGTCAAGAGCACGTCAAGTTTTACACTTAAAACTTAAATCCAACTCTATGCCACTCACGATAAGAACGGTCCAAAGTACAATGTGTCAAGCTTGATGTGCTCTTGACTGTACAACTATCTTAACTGGTATTAGTAGCAAATAATTATTAAAGTTACGAAAGAGAACAATATTATTATATTACAGGATACACACCTGAAAAAACCCTCTTTTGTTAATATCATATTTGAGTATAGTCTCTTTTAAAATATAATAATAATTGCCTCAGTTATAATTTAAGTAGCAGTAGCTAGAGTTCCATGTGAAAGAGCTCGTCCAGGGAAGTACTCTGCCACCGTACCTATTTCTGCCGCCAAGCAGTAATGTTAGCATTGCTGTGTTTCGATTTTGTAGGATAAGTGTGCTGTGACATTACAGGCACACGGGACTTGTCAACTTATGTCTCATGGTGACGGGCGCAGTGGCAGTGCCGCACAGATCTTTGCGACTTAAAGTTCTGAGTAGCACTGCTATTGTTATGAACAGGCGTCTCGCTTAACACCAGGCGCACGATTTGTGCGTCCCGTTAGTTGGTATTATAAGATAAAATTGAAAAAAAAAATCCAAATGTAATTTTTCTATTGCCTTTTCCACATAGAGTATAGTACGACAGGAAAATTGCCACATCTTTAAATTGTTCTTTTTCATGTCTGTCTTAGGAGAGGTATGGTATACTCAAGTATACCATGTCAGATTTCCATTCACCACCTTTTAATATTTAAAGTACCTGCTGACAATCTCGTCAAAGTTGGGTCTGCGCTGCGACGTATGCCTCCAACAGTCCCGCATGAGTTGGTACATGGCAAGGGGACAAGCCGTCGGTGCCGCTAGTAGTTCGCCGCCGCGCACCATCGCTATCACTTCCTGATTACTGTACCTGATGTATGTAAAACAGTTTTCAATCAATATAATGTGCAAAAGATAAATAGTCCCTGAGGGCATGGACTGGATTTTCGCTATATTAATTTTGATTGAATATCATGATGATATTATTTTTTAATGAAATTACTTCACCAGTCCACAAAAAACAGTGTTCAATACTTGTATTTATTTATATTTACATTATAATAATTATTTCCGATATAGTTGACAGCACTTTGGTAGTACAATTTATTTATAGATAACATACTTTAATAGAGAATACTACGTAATTAAATATTTTAAAACTATTTTAAAACACAACCAAAAATCCAAATAACCTCTGAACAACCAGATGTAATTAAGTACGTATTATAAAAATACCAGTATGGTCAAGAAATAAATTACCCGTAATAAGGTTGCAGTCCGTAACTATAAATCTCCCATAGAACAACACCATATGACCAGATATCACTCTCAGTGGTGAATTTTCCATAGAGTATGGACTCTGGGGGCATCCACCTTACCGGCAGTAAACTTTTTGATTGCACCTAAAATACCAAATCACAATTACACTTTACAATCTAATATAAACAAATACAAGAAGAAAAAACAATATACTTACTCTATAATAGTCAGAGCTATAAATATCTCTAGATAACCCAAAATCGGATATTTTTACGATAAAGTCATCAGATACTAAACAGTTTCTGGCTGCCAAATCTCTATGAACATAATGGTGCGAGGCAAGATACAGCATTCCCGAGGCAATATTGTGGGCAATATTTAGTAGCCTCATTGGTGGCAATCCTTTACCAGAAGGAGGTGCTCGGCCCATAAGAAATTCATGTAAGTCCCCTCTAGCCATAAACTCAAACAACATACACAGTGGTTCCTCCCTTAGTGCCACTCCAACAATACAAACAATATTATCATGTGTCAGTTCTGATATCAAATCTATTTCCCTTCTAAAATCTGCCTTAGTTTTCATTGATGCATTCTCTTTTAAAGCCTTCACAGCAACATATTGTGTATCACCATTAGGTAATTTTATGGCTCCTTTGTAAACTTTTCCAAATGCCCCTTCACCTAATTCTTCTAGAAATTTTATCTGGGATAATGAGTATTGTGGTATACGAAGAACACCATTGCCTCTTGTGTTGCTGGTCAAATGAGGCTGGTTAGCTAAGCTTTGATTGTTTAGTAGATCACTCATTTCTATTGGAGAATTCAACCTAGAGTTTCCATAGATATTCTTATCAGCGTTTGGCAAATTTATGTCTCTTATTGTAGCTGCATTTCCTTTGTTCCTCTGTTTATAACAAACACAGATAATAAAACCAACAACAGATAGTGTCAGGATTAAGAAAACAACGACTATGTAGATCCAAATTTTGTGAGCACATTTTGGGATGTCACAAAGCTGTTCAATTTTTCCTTCTCTGTCTACAAAGCACCAAGGTTGAGGTTTCATGCCACCAGGATTCCTGCAGTAGTTATGTTGGCCTGCTAACTCAGGGTATTTGTAAACTTTGACCCGTAATTGTTTTGACCACTGGATGCAAGGGGTGCCATTATCAGCTACATTGACTTTTCCTAAGTATCCGCTTCCATCTTCCCAATAACATTCTTCCTCGGAGACCATGACAGCTGCTACACCAATTTTCAAACAATCGGGGTCATCATCAAGCAAATCTTGACACTCTTCCAGAGTCAACTGCTGTCCTATATGGGGATGTCTTTTAGCTATAGCATATTCCATTTGACACAGTTCATTTTCTAAAATCTCACAGTCTTGCTTACATACTCTTCTGAGCACTGTGGAATTATGTCGATAATTTAACATTTCTAATAAGCTGGTAACATTAAATCCAGAGTTTATTTCTTGAGGCAAGTTTTCAAACACTATAGGTCTATCATCTTCAGAATTTAAAGCGGATATTGTAGCTGATATTTGTTTAGCTTGTATAAAGAAGTTCTCATTATTGACCATAGGATCTCTGCAGATTGGGAATGTTGAGTAACATAGACTGGGTAATGCATAACCTTCACATTGAGAGCTTATGTCATTGGAGAACCTAGTAACTTGAATTGCTTTCATTAGTTTCTCTTCAATAGCAGACTGTGTTGTGTGATATGGAATGTAAACAAAGTGACCTTTTAGATGTGTCGAACAAACATTCCCCACATATTCTTGGCAAATAGGTTCTAGTTTCTCGGGAATTAAAGGTTTCTTTCTAACAGCTGTAGTGGTGGTAATCAATCCTTCTGGAGTTAAGTCTGTTGTATTGACAACAATGTCCAAATGTTTTGTAACA
Source organism: Hyposmocoma kahamanoa (assembly GCF_003589595.1). NCBI lineage: Eukaryota > Metazoa > Arthropoda > Insecta > Lepidoptera > Cosmopterigidae > Hyposmocoma > Hyposmocoma kahamanoa. The sequence continues at coordinate 14,806,900 of NW_020653726.1, forward strand.
TCAGAATTTGGAAATAGTGATGTGTATGTTGGCAGTTCAAAGTTTTCTATATCCTCAGTGTCTTTTTCCACAATAAGTCTTGTTGTTTGAGTTTTTTCATATGTTTGTTTTATAATGCAGGTGTAACTTCCCTCATCACTAGCAGTTAAATCTTTTATTCTAAGATTTGTGCCTACAGTGCCATTTGTTTTGTCAATTTTCGTTGTTAGTTTAACTCGTAGACTTTCCGTTATCGTTTTTTTATCCTTCTGCCAATAGACCTTGACATTTTTCATCAAAGTCTGAAGTATATGGTCAGGGACATCTTGAGGCGCAGTTTCTACCGCTTCCTTGTTTTTCGTGAATGTCGCTACTTTGGTAAAGTTCATAACAGCCTCGCATTTAAACCTGACGTCATGTCCAGGCGGCCTCTTCACCACTGGTGGCAGGGTCTTCGAGAAATTAATGTCAAGTTTAATATTCCATATTTTTTGCTCTGATGTCGCATTCGCCTTTAACGGTGAGAGAGATTCCAATCTATCCGAGCCAACGGACTCACTTTCACGCAGAGATATACAAAAAATAATAATTGCACACAGGTATTTCATGACTAATGTTTTCCATAACACTTCACACGAAACTTCGTATTATTGAATTCCACTACATAATTATATTATATTTATTTGTAAATCTGACAACTAGGAACATAATTATTTAAATCAGACACAGGAATTCAACGTTATTTCCTTCAATTATGGGTTTTTTATGAATATTTTCTATTCTCATCAACACTCGTGTGTCGCTAACCACAGACAATTTCTGTTTTTTTTTAATAGTTTGACAATATCCACACTTATGCTTAGAGATGGTTCACAGACTACTTAGTGAAGATGGTTAATATAATATATAGCTCAAATTATAACGTTAAATTAAAAAAGAATTATAGCAATTATAATTTGAAAGACATAAAGGTGCTAAAATTATAACGAACTTTTTTTCACTTTGTATTGGAGTACGTTAAGAAAACTAAACCAAATGCCATCTAGCGACATAATTTTACAATATTTCAATGCCATACCATCAATTTATCCGTGGTTTACTTACGCAGCTAACAAACAATATCTCCCTTAATATTTCATAGATGCCTCTATATTCTATGTGACAATTGCGGCTCTTGTCATTGGTAGAAACAATTAAACGTGAAATACTTTCACATATTATTTGTAGCATTTAACATGATCTATGCATTTAACGTTTGGTGCGAAACGCGAATTAGCTGATTGGTTTATTGATTTTAAATTTCACGTTTGAGTACGCTAAGCGCTAATGCTATATTTAGCACTTAGCAAGTATTATAATATTTATAATATTTATTGTAGTTGTTATAAATTATAATCTTGGTGACGTTTTAATACGATTTTAAGCTAATGGTGGAACGTTAGCAAAATTTCGTCTATAAATAGTGAAGCGATATAAATTAAGATATAATTAAGTACTTGGATTTATTTAGCTAGTTTAGCGTTTGTTTAATTAATAAGTCGTTGTAAAATTTGTGTGTAATTGTGAGTGTAATTTACTGTAAATAATCAGTGTAGAGTTTTGTGCAAATTGTAAATAGTAAATTGTTAAAGTATGAAGGGAAGCTCATTGATTTATTGTCTATAACCTGTAACCACCATATTATGTAATAGTTACAAAACAAATGAAGTCGGCGGTCGTAACTAACGATAAAAAACTGTAAACTATTCTATAGATAGACAGACCATAGATGCTATACTTAACAAGTTAGCGCACGTCATTATAACTATTTCACGTTTCTTTCCATTCGTTACATTATCACACGACCTTGAGCTGCTAAAAATTACAATTGCACTATAAATAGCACGCTATAAAAATTTTGCATTTAGCATTTAGCGTGCTGTGCGAATATAGCAGTTAATCTCATCTTTACTTTTGCTGTTTCCTAACTTCTTGGTACGGTGGCGGTACGGTATCGGTGCACGCAGTACCGCAAGCATACCGAACGCCTATATTTCAATGTGCGCTTCTTGATTGGCGCGGTTTGCACAGGAGCGGCAAGAAGCCAAGTAGACAATTAGACTAGCAGACCATTCAGAGATAAAAATAACGCCGAAGAGCCGGATACGATATTGTTATCCAACAGCGTTTACGGAGTTAGTCGGTGACCTAAAATATAGGAATGCACGAGTCTTGCATTAAAATAAATTAATAAAACTGAACAAAAATTAGACTTTATTTAAAATAAGAACACATTTTCATATTACATTCTTGTTTTGTAAACAATAGGACGTTCGGTAACTTTCATTCGATAACTGTGTTCTGATTAACGTTTGTAGGTAGCCTTTGCCGGTCGAGAAGTTCGAGTAATCATACGGATGTGACATCATTTCGGTTCGGTTTCGATTATACAACAGTTCGAGTTCGATTCGGGTGGTGAATAAAAATGAAAAGAAATCGGTTGACAACGGAATTAATCGTAAAGTTCTGAATCGACCCCCTGTATCGTTTCGGTATCGAGCAGACCTTGGAGGATGGAAAAACAAGGAGCAGACTGATGTTGCGCGCCGCTACCGCACTGACAAATCAGAAAAGTGTCTTAATCTATGCTTAAAATAATTTTTTTTTACATTTTTATTTTATGCGTATTTTTTTCTAGAACCTAATTAACATAACGCCTTCGAAAATTGGAAAAATATAATTCGAAGGCGTTAGGCGAACATTTCCGCCGTTTAAAATTTTTCGAAAAATTACCCAACAGTATGGTTACCGTCCTCTTAGGATAGATATGTAGCTACTATAACTGCTGCTTGCGAGCGTGAGAGAAGATCATGAATGACTGTCGATACATCACAAGAAAGGCATGGAAACTGTTGTACATACTAGAAAATTGTATTAACTTATAGCAAATATTACCTACATTTGCGTAACAATGTGTATAACAGTATTATATTATCTGTTGTATGACATAATCTAAAATATTTTTAAATTAATGAAACTAGTTCCATTCTTGTGTCAAGGACTTTATTTCACATTTTGTACAAAGTGTAACTTGCGATATGTTATTATTTATAATCTTATTAAAATATGTATATGTATATAAATTAACTAGCATTAGAGTATGTACAGCCAAATCGTAAAGTCATAAAACATTGACCGCATTTTGATACCTACCTAAAATTACTTTTTAAAAATCGTACATCCAGCCAAGTACGACATACTAAAATTACCTAAACATTCATAATTGATCAGTAAATATGCAAGATCAGGCCATTTTAGTGGTTTTAATTTAGTCTTCTGCAGATAGATCATCCATGTCTTCCGATTCCAAATTAATACTGTTTAGAAAAGATGAGCCCGGTGGCAGCCATTCGCAACTCGTGCTTTCTGAAGAACACATCTGCAATTCGTCAAATTCGTAGGTATATAATAATTCGGCACAGTATTGTATTGTACTTATAACGCACAAAGCGCCTATGCCAAAATTAAAGGCAAAAAACGAGAAAAAGAGATTTTTTTTTCGAAGGACTCCGTATCATTCCATATCATTAATAACGTAGGCGTCATTTTTGGCGAAATTGAGTTATTAACATATCTGGAATCAGATGTGTTAATAACTCTACAACCACACTCTGATCGGTTTTTTTACAATTATCTTATTTACTTTCAGTTTTGTCGTTAAGCAAAATCAGCGTGGTTGATATTTTTCAATGCGGCCAATGTTATAACATAATAATTGTTGTATGTACCTACATTTAAAAAAAATAGGTACTGTTATATTACGGCTGCTCTAATCAGAAAGTAGCAACAGCAAAAAATTAAAAAATTAGAGTCCAATTGTATGGAATTCAAAATTTCATAACGAATCAAATGGTATTTTTTTACTTTTTTAGTTTAGAAGATCTCATGGACAACGAAAACAGATTGTTTTCTATCGAGACGAATTAGTCCAGTCCATTATCTTTCTAATTTGTGCTACAGATAACTCTGTCGCCGTTAGCGGAAACGGCGCTTATGACATTAAAAAAATGCATACCTACTGCTGTGATCAGTAATAAAGTCAGATCTGTCCCTATTTTTATTTTTCCACACCACAAGGTATGAATACCTTATCCACCTAATGTTACCGCAAGAGAAAAGTAGATATTTTTTTAAATTTAGTTTTCTTAAAACATTATTTTCTCGCTTTTGAGTTTTTGTCACAAGCGCCTTTTCTACTAACGGCGACAGAACTAATCTTGCTTGTTTCACCTTGCTCGTAGCAAGTGTAGGGCTGTGGTTTCTATAATTAACGGATAGGAGTGATGATAATATGAATATGTGTGTAAATTTGTGTGGGATTGTGTGTGTACGTGTGTTTTTGTATTCTTACCTTGCATTTACAAGTAGCAGCTTCGACGAAATGGTAATGGCTAGTGCTGGGGTCGGCCTTCGGGTGGCAGTTGGTGAGCCGCACATGCTTGTGTTGCACTTTGTCGTGCTGGCATACAGGATGGCGTGACTCCTTATATGGAAACTGCCAATGGGGTACCTGTATTTTCATAGATATTTACATAAGTCACATAAGTGAATTGATATAGGAACTTTGTAATCAGGGATCTACCTACATGCTTGTGCAGAATTCGTACCAACACATACTTAGACGTAAGTTACAGGGTTATTTATAAAATACTGTTAAACTCGTAGGTATCTCGCTGGACTTTTAGGTAGTAATATCATACATAACAACTTTTGGTACACGACTTTTTACAAAACATAGTAAAAGCAATAGTAACAACCCTAGTGTACAGATAAATAATGAAGACCAATTGCGGGTAGCTATAAAAACTTGCACGGCATGCTGACGCCCACCTCTTCAATCCCTTCGAGATCATGGACGTTGCAATAAGTCCAAGACGTATATTTATAAACGTGATTATAATATATTTTGTGCATGATTAAGTCCCGAACTAAAAATCAAATAAAACATAATAAATTTAACAAAAAACTTTTAAGTTTTTATTTATCTACTATCGGACACTTTTTTAATCTGTATTTTTAGCAACGCCACAGATTATTTAATAGTTACTACGCAACGCCTCCCGCGTGATGTCATTCACTGATCGGTCCTTAGAGGAAGCGATCCTAGTTCAATCGGTCAACTGAACTAGGCCGGTCTTCTAGTTCATTTGGTTCATCTAGTTCCTTAGTTAGTTAGTTCGTCTTCTCCTTGCTCGTACATTGAACGAACGCTCCAAACTAGTAATTTTAATCACATGAACTACTACTACTACTACGGATTTCTAGTATGATGAGGTCAATACTACACTGTATTAAATATTTCAAAATACAATTTGTATGGAATCGGTACTATTTGATTTTCCTTCATATTTTACAGGTTAACTAAATATCCTTTTTTTTTCACAAAATAAGAATTTTAGTTAGAATGGTGTGTTTAAATCAATATTTAGGTACAACTATTTCATATACTCGTACACGTAGGTTGATATTATACATACAGATACCTACCACACCTACCAAAAATATTACTTTTTTGCAAGCTTGTATATATACATAATGTAGATACGTATTAGAGACTTAGAACGAGCTGGCAACGTTCAATCGTGCATCCTACTCGAACTTGTACTAAAAGTAGTGAAAGATCGCTATTTGTCCCGCTCGCACCCGTTCCTACTGAATAAAAGACAAGTAAACTATCAACAAAGAGAGTTCCTAGTTCGTACTGAACTAAAAAGAACGATGAACTATTAAAACCGTCCAAGACGAACAAGTTCATGTCGGTCAGTGTCGGGAATATATTCCTAATAGTTCGTAGTTCATGAACTATACAAGCCAAATTCATATGGAACCATCGTATGAGTGAAAAAATATTTTAAAAAAGTAATAATTTGGGTTGTGGGTGCTTTTTGTTACCGCACAGAGTTATCCTTTAATTAAAGCGATCTTTTTAAATATTATTATTTTGTATGAAAGCAAAATCTGATGAATTATTAATAGAAACATCGTACAAACACAAAGTAGCCACGGTGAGGTAAAAGACATTGGATCAAATCCAGTCGGAGCGAACGAATTTTATTTTGTGTTATTTCGACTTTGTATCAATAACAATACCTATTTATACATATTTCATGTCAGTATTATATCCATTTTAAATTATGTTAACACACACACACTTTGTTTCAGAAGGTTTCTGTTCCTTAATTTTTAAATTAGGAAATTTATTAAAAAATTAGGAATGAAGGGAAGGGTACTCGCGACTTTCGGCTATACTATTTCTTTTGTTTAAATACCAGTGATATGTCGGATCGTAGGTTTTCGCGATTGTTGATTGTTCCACATAAAAAATGAAACTCTTATTATATTTGTTTTTTTCAACAAACCATCGTTTCGGGCCTTATACGGGTTCTTAGACTTTTCCATATTCTTAGTACAGGTCCCACGATCACGGTTCACTGACGTTGTCAATGATGTTGATAACCAATGGTCGGAAAAAGATGTTCCAAATATATAGATACGTGTATAGACATAGCTACAAGGAGCGCCATTGAGTTGTTAAAGTCACGAAATATTAATTAATTACTTCTTCGAATTCCGGATTTCCGGAAAAGGTTTTACTGCATCGTAGGACAAACTACTGACCTAGAAACTCGAAGTAGGATTATAAAGTAATTCTAATGGTGCCGTGTAAAAAAATGCAGTAGATAACTGACAGCCGCGTTGCCGTTCCGTCAATGTGCGGTATTGTCTTATGATGTAAAATGTCTTAGTAAAACCATTTCCGGAAATCTGGGATTCGAATAAGTAATTAATTAATATTTAGTGGTTTCTACCACTCCATACTTATACATGTATCTATGTATTATGTGGAAAAAGTTTTTCAGACCATTCATGATGAAACTAAACTTGTTAAGTTTTTGCGTTTATATGTAGTTAGATACCTACCTCAGAAGACAAACAATATCCACCGCAGGTATAAATCTTGACATCGTCCTCGCAAGCATATCCGAATTGGTCAACCTGCCGAGCCTTGTGCGTCATGACCTTGAGTTTGCATTTCCCCACTCCGCTGCTGGCTACCGACGAGGAAAGCCAGCAACACACGAACATGGCTATGGCCAGACTCCAACTGCTTTTGTGGCTTGCCATTTTGCCCTCTGAAATTAGAGGCTTTTTCTTTGGTCCGCAGTACAGTAATAAATTTTCTCACAACTGAATATTCCTTAGCCACATTCTAGATCCTAAAATATCAACAAAGAATTTACTTGATCCGTTTTACAAAAATACGTTTTATTGCGTTTGAGTACATACCAGGCCACAAAGTGGAGGGGGCACATCTCTCGGAAATATAAAAATCTCTTTGAATATTTCATGATAAAAAATGTAAGTAAGGTTCATACGCATTTGTAGTCTGTAAGTCGTATATACTTTGATTTAAACTGTCACGATTTTCGCATATTATTTGATTTTTATTCGGGACTTAATCATATATGAAACATATTTTATTACCTCGACGTTTCAGACGTATTGCAATGTCCATGGTCTCGAAGGGAGCTCCCTTCGACCATGGATGTCGAGGTAATTAAAATATGTTTTATACATGGTTAAGTCCCGAGTTATGTACGAATAATATGTAAGTAGTGTAATCAACCTAACTCTATAATGAGCTTCAACACCACACTGCACTACACTAGCCTAAGTATTTAAATAAATTACAGACCGAATGCACATAGTGCTGTAAGTTATAACTCCGTCTACACAATAAGAACAACATACGAAAGAGATCACGCCTATAGTTACTTCGAACTACTACGGAGTAGAAACAAAGAATTTACAAAAACAAAAATAAATAAATAAAAACCTTATCAGAAGCTTCGCCCAGAGCAGTCTGACGTATTCCTTGTAGGACAATGTTTTATAAGTGTTGTGTAAGACGTCATCGCATTGCTTACAGTCGGGTTCACTTGAGAACGGTGCTTGACAGCTCGAGCCATTTAGCCGCGATTGCGCGAGGGATAATAGGAAAAAGCGTCATTTAGCAACGCAATTTGAATATTTAATTCTGCATCTAGAGCCCCCCATTTGCGTGCTAAAAGGTGAAAACAAGATCGTTTCGTTTCTTGTAAATTGGGCTCTAATTTACGTAACTAAAATGGCCTAAGTACCTACTAATAAGTGTTTAATAAGTATATGCTACTATATAGATATACGTATACCTTTATATATAGATTTTGTTTGTTATGTGAGGTCATTGGTGATCTAGACCGCATATATGCATAAAAAGAAATTAGAAACTTTTTTTATAAAATCAAGTTACGGGACGAACAACTCTTGCGCCTGATGGTAAGCTTACCATTACCAGATGTGTAGCTACACATCTGTCCATAACATTTACAGTGCCACTCAGAGCTTTAAATCGCAAACATCTGAGGCGTGCTGCCACTGCGCCCGTCACCCTGAGACATAACTTGACAAGTCCCATATGCTTGTAATTTCACCAGCAATATTACCCTTCAAAACTGGAACACAGTAATGCTGGCATTACTGCTCGGTGGCAGTAATAGATAAGGTGGCAGTACTTCTTTGGACAAATTCTTTTACAAAGTGCTCTACTGCTACTAAAAACTTACCAGAGTTAGAGTTGTATTCCAGAACTCTACTCAATGCTCAAGTCAGGATTTGAACTGACTTGAGTATGATTTCAAGCACTGGAAATACAACCCTAATGGCAGGGACTTGAGTATGATTTCGAGTGCTTTAAACCATACTCAAATCCTGACTTGAGCATTGAGTAGAGTTTAGTGTCGAAGAAGCAAACCTGCTTACCTAGTTAACTGCCTCAGTGGCCGAACGGTTACCATGCCGGACTACCGCGCAGAGGTTCCAGGTTCGATTCCCGGGCCGGGAGAAATATTTGTATGGCCTACATTTATTTCTCTCGTGAGTTTGGGTGTAATTTGTGGTTGTCTATGTGTGTGTCCATGGCACCCGCGACACAGGGTTAGTGCGGGCCTATGTTGAGTGTGTGCGTTGTTTTGTTTGTAGTAGATATTTTACGTATAGATATGATAAGAGCCACGGCAGTCACCTCTAAGTTTTTCGGAATTTATGTGCGAAATTTAATTTGAAATGTACCATGAGTTTTTCGGTGAAGGAAACATCGTGATGCACGTCGAAGAAGACAAACTATCTTCGGAAGACATGTGAAATTTCCAACCCTAAAAGAAGACCCATGCCCAGCAGTGGGACGTATAAATGGGTTGATGATGACGTACAGGCCTATCTATATTCAAAATTTATATGTAAGAACAAAATTGTACTTAATAAACCACCTGTGACATTAATATTAAAAAAAAATCTTGACTGTTATCATAAACAATAAGTAAAACCCAATATAGAGAGTACTTTTATGTCACATTCCGCCGTTGAAGTGTAAAATATTTTGCGAGATAAAAATAATGAGGACAGTTATAAATAAACAGAAGAGCTGGGTGCTAAATTACAAGGTTTCACTTACTTAGACCCAAAAAAAGTCATTAAAAAAAGTGTTGACGTGAGACAAATGAGCTCATTTTAAACAGCTCCATGTGATTTGGCCTTAGAGGATGGAAAAAAATAAAGATTTGGCACAGTTACCCATCACCAGTGAATTTTTTTTTTTATAATTTTTATTTTAATTGGTTATATCTCAAGTTATAGTTATCGGTAATTGAGACATACGTCGTAGAATGGTCGTAGAGCTTATCAAAATGAACTTATACACTTGTTACACAAGTACCTATCTACATAAAGTTGTGTATTCATTGCGTGTTCTCTTCCAACTATGCTAAAGTGACTTAGACTTACTGTTTGTCAATTCGATTCATGTTGGAGGAAATAGTTCGAGCCCAAACTCACAAATTATCTACTATTAGGTAGGTAGGTAATTCAGTACGTATTTTCAAAAACGTGAAGAGTAGGAACACTCCAACTGTCGCTCGATTTGAATAAAATGAGTAAGATAAAAGATAGCCTTGCTCTTTTTCGCAAACACCTACGGATAGGTTGATAGCAATAAACAGACAGGATTCAGTCATACGCCGCCTGAAGTCAAACCAATTGTAAGTGCGACACAACACGTAATAAATCGTTATATTACTAACAAGTCAGAATCATGTTCATTTTTTATTTATTTATAAAGTGATGTCTTCCAGATTTATTTCACTTTATTGTAAAATTTATGCAACTAAACATTGAAACATTTCGACATAATGCGGTTTCATTTCAATTTTTACTGAATTTGTTTGAGTTATTTGCATTTAATTCAGTTTAATTAAAAATAATTGAGTATTTTGTCGATGAATTATTATCATGAGTTACATCAGTAATTGTATAAAAAATACTTCGAATATTAGTATCAAGTGAGATTATTACTCTTTACCATTAAAAAAACTAAATTATATGGGATTAGTTAATTCCTTTTTCACAATTAGTACATATTTTTTTGGAGGAAAAAGTATTTTGACCGGTGTTTATAATTAATTATTAATTTTCCTTAGAATGACATCTTAGAGCGCTCGTTGAACATTAAACTTAACATCGCCGACTTCAACGTCCCAAATAAAGACAAAGATAACGCAATTGAAGCCTAAAATAATGAAGAGAAATCTCTCCGAATCAAAATACAACCCAGGAAAAACAAATATATTGGACTAATCAATGAACAGGTGTGATGAGATATTATCAGATACCACAGATAATTAATTGATAATAATAGTAACTAACGCAGATGACATTGTCTTTATATTCTGAAGTTAATCAAAACTTAGAAATATTCGTACCATAGCCATCCTATAGTTCATCTTATTCAAGATCGTCTTAGACGAGCTTATCAACATCCAGCAGATTATCGGATTCTGAATGTTCGACTTCTTTTAACATCCCAATCAACATTCTCAGAAGATAACTGCAGGTGTATCGAATGTATGTCGCTAGTTCGCATATACCAAAAAGAGGTACTCAGAACTCTGCGGGGTTTAGACATGAATAGGGCTACCGGGCTAAATGGGGTTCCAGCAAATAGTCCTGCGTGAATGTGCGCCAGAGTTGTCTCCTGTTCTCACACGCTTGCATCGCCTCTCACTGGAGACTAGTGTAGTCCCCAGGTACTGGAAACTTGCAAAAGTGCAACTTGTACCTAAAAAGGGAAGTTGAGCTGACTCTGTCATCTAGACCTATCTCAGTCACGTCCATACTCAGCAATATCATGGAACGTGTGCTTAACAACCGTCTCCTATCGTACCTTGAAGATAACGATCTCCACAGTGATCGCCAGTAGGGATTCCGAAGAGGGCGCTCTCTACCGGGGATCTTCTTGTGTACGCTTCTTACTTATAGAGCGAGACTATAGAAGAACTGGCAAATTCATTGCAGTGTCTTTAGATATTTCTCAAGCCTTTGATAGAAATTCCAGGCACCTATGGGTATGCTGATGAAACAACAGTTGTGGATAGGTACTTGACCATTGCAAGGGTTAGTGGAGAAGAAATCCAGTCTTGTAGAGAATCCATGGTTAGTCATTTGAATTTGACACTTAAGGCAGTCTCCGATTGGGGCGATGCCAATCTTGTAAAATTTTACGCTACCAAAACGCAAGCGTGTCTATTCTCCACTAAACGGAGTCCCTTTGACTTGACTCCGACTTTTCGTGACATATCCATACCGATAGCCGACCGTCTCCAGCTATTTAGAATGGACCAGGCATCCAATTTGAACTTCGGCAGATACATAGAATACATGGCCAAAAATGCTACCAGGAAATTTGGCATCCTTTCCAAGGTGTGGCATTACATCACACCGGGATAGCTCTATGCTTTCTGTATTCGTTTTGATTGTAGTGAGCCTCCCTACCGACTCTTAGGCTATACTTATGGCACTATGACCTGCGCGAGCATGCTCCCGCACGTACTATCTAAGTCAAGTCCTATCCCCAGATGAACCCGTTTGCACAGACTTCATCCGGTTCTCTGTACGGCTAGTGCCTTAGGCAAGCCGCCCCGGGTGCACGTACAGCACCCTCCCTATTTTCCAGATAGGCACGCTCACTTCCCGTCGCGCTGTACTAACGGTTTTCACACTGGGACAGTTGCTTCAGCTATGCCAAGCACAACAGCACAAAACCGATCGTGTTTGGGGTACTGCTGCCACTTATGGGATGGATCTGCTAAATACCAACTGGCCACTTTGGATTCTATTGAAAATCGTGTCAAGAGGCTTGTAGGTAACTCGGATTTAGTAGAGACGAAACTGCAGAGTCTTAAACACCGCCGCTAAGTAGCCTGCGTATCGGTATTCTACAGGAACGGAGAGTGTGCGATGGAATTGTGTGAGTTATTTCCACCTTCGTCTTTCCCTCATCGGGTGACTAGACGTTGGATGGGGTTCCACCACTATATTGTGGACATTCCCAGAATTCGCATGAAGCGTTTCGCTTCTACATTTATATGGCGAGCTGCTAGGGAGTGGAATTCCCCTGCCTGCGTACTTCTTCCCCGAACGCTATAACTTGGACCCTTCATGTCGAGACTCAATAGACATTATTTAGGTGTGCATGCTACATCTTTGACCTCATCGTCGCTTTCCATCAGGTAAGTTGGAGGTCAAATGCGCACCTTTTTTTAACCGACTTCAAAAGAAGAAGGAGGTTCTCAATTCGACTGTATTTTTTTTGTATGTATGTTAAGCGATAACTCCGGCATTTGTAAACCGATTTTGATGATTCTTTTTTGTTGGAAAGAGGGTACCTCAGATGTGGTCCCATTTAAGTGGCATACTAGGAGTTGCATGACTTTTGAGGTAGGTTTTTTATGTATAAAAAATACTCAAAATCTGATGTAACTATTTGGTTTACTACAAAATATTCACCAAAGAATTCAATATTAGCTTGTTCCATCAGAAACAGAACAGAGTGACTTATGTTTATCATACAATAACTTCACTGAGAAAAAAGATCTAGAAGAAAAATATAGGATATAATAAATATAGGAATATATAGAAGAAAAAACAAAAACAGTAGAATTGAAAAACAAACCGATCGTCAAAAATTACAAAAAAAATGATGAAGTTATTTATGACTTAGAAGCGGTGCTGCAATGTCCAAGAGGCAATACTTCGGCATTTTATTATAAGGCTAAATTTCATAGTTACAATCTAACTTTGACGGAATTGACAAAAACTAACTCAAAAATGGCGTATGAAGGACAAAGTTCACTCTTATTTTTGGACGGAATCGGAAGCTAAGCATGGGGCTGTTGAAATTATTACTTCATTATTAACAGAATATGTTCCTATTATACTTTTTGTTAAAGTTTATTGATTTAAATGTAATTGAAATAAGATATAATTTCGTATTTTGTTTTATTATTAATAAAATCAAGAAACTGATTCCGTCAATTTTCATAAAAAGGGGGCGGAATGCGGAATATACGGAATTTCATGAAAGTAATTTTAAATGTTTCAATATAAAAGTGGAGTAAAGCCTAATTGAACCTTATGGTTGATGTTCTTTTTGATAACAAACAGACTTATTGTGTCTTTTTTCGCGTGATTCTGGATAAAATATCCCAAGTTTTAATCTTAAAGTGAATTAAGTAGGAACTTTTTTTTAAATTCATAATTTGGATTATAAATAATAAATAAATTAAATTTTTAAACGACTTGCAATCCTTACACAGTCATTTACAAATTGCAACCATTCTATTTGTTGAAATTAATCTACATATTTTCTTATCCACATACAAACTTTATCTCTGAAGTATGCAAAACTTTAAACCTAAATTGCCAAAAAACATTAATTTTGATTTATTTCTTTGTTTGAATAAGCATGCGATATGTCTGTGGTAATCACTCTAATAAATCAAAAAAGGAACTATTTTGGATTGTGCCACTATTTTTGCAAAACATCGAGGTATCAAACAGACTAAACTATCCTTGTTGATTTGCAACGTGCAACTTACTATACTAACTTATTGCTGTGGAAGGCTGTTGCCTGTCTCAAACATTGGTTAATTGCAAATCGGCGGTATCTTGTCTTTCATAAATTTTTGTTATCACTCCAACAACCATTTTGGGCGAGACACACGGAAAGTATTTTAGGCATCTACATCGCCGAGGCAGTAAGTGGTCTGACGAGATTGCTACTAAAGATCTGAGTTAAGGAGAAAAGGCATTTAAACAGTAAATGTTTAAAAGAATAAACTTAAATATATATAAATAGATACCTAATAGCTAAGCTATTTCTTAATGTAGGTCTGTAGGTATCTTTTTGTATCAGTAGAGCTTATTGTGAAAGACTTCGTTCAGGGATGTACTTATTTACTTATTTTGACGACCCCGTGGTCGAGTGGCTTGCATACCGGTTTTCATGGTGTTGCCATGTCTGAGGGATCTACCCTGGGAGGGTTCGATCCCCGGTCGGGTCAACGTAAAAAAAACTAACTTTTCTATATTGTCTCGGGTCTGGATGTTTGTGGTACCGTCGTTGTTTCCGATTTCCATAACACAAGTGCTTTAGTTACTTACTTTAGGATCAGAGTAACGTATGCGATGTTGTCTAATAATAATATTTATTTATTTTATTTATTTACTTACCTATTTCTACCGCCAAGCAATAATGTCAACATTACTGCATTCTGGTTTTAAAGAGTAAGGGTGCTGATGACATTACACGTATATGTGTCTTGTCAACTTAAGTCTCAGCGTCACGAGCGCAGTGGAAGTGCCCTGCAGATTTTTGCGATTTAAAGCTCTGAGTGGCAGCAGCTGTGGACAGGCGCGTCGCTTACCACCAGGCGTACGACTTGTTCGTTCCGTCACTTGGTATTAAAAAAAATATCTTAATTTGTATCCTATAATTTCTGAATGATTTGAATCTGAATCTACTTGATGATGACGTGTGCTGACTAAATAGGTATTATATAATAACATTATTATTCTGAGATAACACCATTGTCTATGAATAACACAAGTTGAATACGATTACTTTACAATTTTTTTTTAATTTCTTAAATCAATTTATGATTAATTTATTATAAAGATCACTGTATAAAGTAAAACACCTAAATATTTAGCATCGAGTATAATCAAAATCAAAATCACACAAGGGATTACAAAAAAAGATATGTCAAGTAAATAAAACAATTCATATAAAATGACAAGCAATTAACAAAACGATATAATATTAACTCCATGCATTTTTATCGTTCATGTACTCATCAACAGTATAGTACCCTTTCGCCAGAAGTTGATTTTTAACTTATAAAATGGTATTTTCAATCAGTGGCAATCGGTATAGAGACATGATTAATTTATCTTTATTTCTAGTATTACGTTTGTGTTTCTTATATATAGTTATATTTTGATGGACATATAAATTACAATTAAAAATAAATTGTGATACTACCGTTAGAATATTGATCTCTTTGAACATTTTTTTTAGGGAGATCCTGTTTCCCTGTTTAGATGTATGGATCTTATAGTTCTTTTTTGTAAAACAAAAAAGTCGTGATGTGAGCATTTTTTGTAGAACAAAAAAGTCGCGATGTGAGCTCACGGCAAATAATTAACATATTTTCTGATTATCAATTCTTGAAAATTAGCAACTTAATTTATGGGTGAAAGAAAGAACCCATTGATCTTTCGTATTCTTTTATCATTTAACACTATAGGTAACTTAACAGGCTCTACGTTACATATGTTGACTGGTGCATTGTGTTTGTTGGTAGCTGTTGTTGTCGTGGCTACTGTGTTTTCTTAAGGGAATCGTGAGTCAGACGGTGTATTTGTCATTTTAAGGGCACGCGGCTTGCCCTGACTGCTCTTTATAGGGAGAGCAAATTTATTCATTGTTATTGTAAATCAAGGGAATTGGTAATATGAAAACCTGTGCAAATTGGTAATCATTTAGAAATAATGTCTCTAAAAGTTTATAGCCTGTGTTCTTTATGATTAAGGGCACCTAACTAAATAGCTAAGTATTCGATGAATAAAGATCGCTTTATATTATATTTAGTTTTGTTAGAATTAGAAAAAAAACGTAAACAAAGTAGCAGTGAACATAAACTTTCTTTAGACTACAAATTACAAGGAAGGAAAACTTCGGGAGAATTAATGACGAATAGTATTTATAAATACACGTACGATAATATGCACTAAGACGTAATATTTGATATTATTTTATTAAAAACTTTATGTTCGTAACATTGACTTATGTTCGTAACCTTTGTTTATTTAAGTTTTTGAAAAAAACTAAGTATTAAAGTTTTAGTCAATGTTTATTAGTAAATACCTACTAAATGTAAACGAACGACATTATGTCACGGGACATCATTCTCACTTTACGGTGGCCACTTTTAAACTCTGTCATGAATCTTAAGAATATGTTTTAGAATTCCGTTTCACGGAATTTACTAAATTAATTTGCTTACAAAATGACAGACTAAAATTACGCCATAGATAAGATTCAAAATTTCCTTTTGTGTAATACTAAAAACAACGAAGTATAAATAAGTGACTTCAGAAGTCTGCAAATTAGGTACAAACCGACTGAAAATATTTCTATTTAATAACTGTTGTTGTGACAGTATGTATTGCAAAAAAACGATGTCGTAACAATGGCGTCATTATATGCCAATTCAAAATTTGTTGTTACTGATATCACATTACTTACTTGAAGATAGTGTCGAAAGGATACAACAAACTTAATTTAAAATTTCATAGAACAGACTTGCAGTTGCTGCCAGGTGTTGAAAGCGCAAAATGTAGAGACAATGCCAAAGAGTATTATAACATCGTGCGATCACTTTAATTTGACTACCACAGACAATTGCTATCAATTTGTCTTTAGTTAAAATGCAATCATTTTCTTTTAACATTCATAATAAATATAACTATCAGTCTGATTGAATATTCAAATCAAAATCTGCGTGTTTTTACGAAAATGAACGTCCTAATAAAACGAAATTTATATATAGCCAAAGTTGGGCCGAGAATAGTCTCATTTGCATTTTTATACCCACTTTATGCTTGCATGCACTTGACTACATACATTAACATTAGGCTACATGTTATATGTAATGTATTAATTTCAAACTATAGTAGTAAAGTTTTTGTCCTTCGAGACAGGCCAAGGCGTCTAATTGGCCATACTGCCAGATCTTAGATTGTAATTTTTCTTCAATAGTTTAGTTTTCTGACATTTTTTCTCGGCAAATCGTAGTATGTTTACGGTGGCCATCTTGATCTCAAGATTTATTCAATTTTAAATAGTCATTAGGTATACTTACCTACTTAAATGATTATATTGATATTGTTTTTTAAGTAGTAGAGCTCCTTGTGAAAATGTTCGTCCAGGGAAGTACATGAATGTACCTACACCAGGGATGTACCTTAGCTATTCGCTGCCGCCAAGTAGTAATGTTTGCATTTTGGAAGGGTAAGGGTGCTGGTGAAATTACAGGCACATGGGACTTATTAACTTACGTCTCTGGGTGACGGGTGCAGTGGCAGCGCCCCTGAGATCTTTGCGATTTAAAGCTCTGAGTGGCATTACAACTGTTATGGATAGGCGTGTCGCTTACCACCATGCGTACGACTTGTTCGTTTGTTTTTATTTATTATTTATTTATGTGTTGAGCATTGGCTATAGAGCTATCAGCTTAAACAAGCAACAAAGGATTAAGAAACTTAAACGTAATAATACTTAGAATTAAAAATTAATTTGTGAAAAATTGTACCTACAAAAACCCGCCGTTTTTTCCCGTCACTTTAAAAAAAAATTAATATGTCTTTGGCAAACCCATCGGGCTAAACATGAAGTTTAATTATGTTTCTGTAAATATGGCCGCCACAAAGAGGATAGGCAATTTGAGGCGGCGTGTGTGGATTGACTCAGGATTCCTTAAAAATGGCCGATACGGGTATTTTAGTTCGAGATTCGTATAATTTCGCGTTTTAATCTTCGATTAAGGCACAATAGCACTATCCTATTCCACTTTAAACTATATTTCACAAAATAATTGAAAGTCAAAATAAAAACCACACTTTTTCCTCCAAAAGTTCCAGAGCGAATAGGGGATCACTTGTTATTATAAAAAAATAATTTCCGATAAGGAAAAGGCAAAGGTTTATACCATACCATACAGGCAAGCCTTGGTGATTTTTTTTTTGCTAGTATTGGGTATATAGGCATAAGCACAAGTCATCGGTCCATTATATTTTATATTATACTTAGGGAAAAATCTCAAAGTACTTTCTACTTCTGTTTCATAATTCTCATGTCATATTCTGAAAAACGATTTCATTACCCCACATAAAATAATTTACAAAAGGAGTTAGATTGGTAGAGAGGATTGATGAACTGCTGGGGACTGTGTTTGGATTGTTTATAGCTACATACAGCAATGAACAATTACACACAACAAGCAAACGAATACCAACCCCGTTTGATTAACAATCTTGTTACCAAAATTCGCACCTTTGTTGGTATAATAATGTCATATCTTGAAAATGACATCTAATAAAAATAGAGGTTTAAAGACTATGCGAATTAAATTAGTTGATAACATTATACATAATTTATTTCATGAAGTACCTACGTTTTATGTAACGACTTCATAAATGTGGCTTCATTAGATCAATGATACGAATTAAGCGTATTTCTGTAATAAAAAATAAACAATGGAGTATAAAATCAAGATAAATATATTAATATAAAACATAAATTCACAGAATAAATTAAGTACCTACTGAAGTAAAAACGTAAAATGTTTGATATAGTTCAGTGATAAGGCGCTAACTCAGCATATAAGTAAGTTCCTTAAGGCGCTCATTTTCAGGGCCAAAGGGACTAACTTTAGAAATAATTTATAAACAAAAAATAAGAAATATGTGTAAAGTTATTATTAAGTAAGTAACCTGTTTGACATGTAAATGCGATTTTTAATAAAAGAACGTAAAAATTCAGGAAGAGTATCAAAAAAGTGATTACAGGGAAATTAATTACATAAATAAAACACTAGCACCAACTGAGTTAAGTTGGGCGTAGCCGCGTAACAAAAGAAAAAATCTGATTAACTCATATGAGGCAAGATAAAGCTAAATGATATTTAAAATGATTGGATAACAGCAAAAAAAAAAAATTCAATGGCTCCATCGGTTTCATTCTATAACTCCAACCTTTGACAAATGTGAACGTCAACTGTGGAAAAATCTCCAGAAAAATATTTATTTTTCCGAAAAATATATTTTTTCAAAATGGAAACTTTTTCATTACCCAGTACTACACATTAAGTGGCCATTAACTTAAAAAAAATCACAAAAATTAACAATTGTAGGTACCTAATTATGCGTGAAAATCAGTTGCGAATAACTTTTTTGCCTTACATAGAGGTTTAGTCACTCTTTGAAATAAAATTTTCCTTTTATTACACCCTACATTGCCACACGCTTATATATTCTTAGCTCTTGATTGTTAACTTTAAATCTTTGAGTCACAATCTAAACAGTGGTCAGCCAAATTAGTCTTTGCCCGTATGGTTTTGGTAGTGCGAACGCGTTTATGGTGAGCTTGCCTTGATTCATAAGGCAGGCCGTGCCTTAAAGGGAGAGCTCTGAGCTTGAAAATAGCTTGAGAAAGTTAATGACGATGACACTCGCCTGCTCTGGATTATTGCACTGCAATTGTGTTGGTTGTGTAGCTTTAATATAGGAGTTATGTAAGTTACTCATAAGGTTGTTAACAGATTGACTGCATGTTTGCATTTAATGCGTGAAGTCGTAATCAACTGCATGCAGTCGATCTCGGCTGCATACAGTTAATGAGTGAAGTCATTATTAGCTTCATGCAGTCGAGGTCTCGGATAACGACTTAACGCATTAACTGTATGTAGTCGAAACCGACTTCATACAGCTAAGATCGACTGCATGCAGTTAATGCGTGAAGTCAATCTGTTAGCAGCCTTATTGTTACTTAATGGTATTCTTTTTTAACCGACTTCAAAAAAGGAGGAGATTCTCAATTGGTAGTATAATATACATATGTATACTACATATATTCATATATACGTATATTCATGTATGTAGTATGTTTTTTTTTGTATGTATGTTTCGCAATAACTCCGGTATTTGTGAACCGATTTTCATGATTCTTTTTTTGTTGGAAAGAGGGTACCTATCTCCATAGTTAATTTTGAAGCAAATCATCTACCTCTAAGGGCGACTGTTCTCGCATGAAGATTCATTTTTATAAGTAGCGCCTAAATTTTATTATAAGCAGCAATTATTTTAATGGTTGATTTTGTTATTCTCCAATTCAAGGCGTTTTTCTCTCTCGATATACTTTGAGAAGTGAGGACCGATTTTTATTATATTTTAATGGCGAACTAGGGGATGAATGGGTTTGCTCACTACCCGGTAACCGATTTCAATAAAACATGGTAATTATATGTAATTACTTTTGAGGTCGGTTTTTTAGTACTCTGTACTGAGATTATTTACTTTCATTAATCATATGCTACGAATCACGAACCACTGACTGGTCACCTGATTCCCTAGTTAATTAACTCGACTATGAGACAAAAATTAAAAAACTTTAGGGGGCAATGTCTCCAAAGTTACCAAAATGCAAATGCGTTGGTTAAGACAAGGACAAGGACATTTTTGCACAGTAAACCAAATTTGAAAATAAAAACAAACTGAATTAATCTTATTGCAAATAATGGGGCTATTTTTATATAAATATAATATTTAGTCAATCTCTTATTACCGATTCAGTAATTTTTGAACTTTCAATTCGAGTTTTCTCAATTCCACCATTTTTGGGTTACGACAGTATTTGGTTTGATGTTCAGTTTGTTCCGATCTACACCTATCGAACTTTAATAGAAAATAATTGTAACATTTTTTATAAAAAAAAACCTGCCTACCTACCTTAAAAGTTAGCTCCGTTTTCGCAGTGCTCAACGATAACTGAAATGCACAATATGGAAGTCCTCGTCAAAACGAATAATATGAGCCCAAGGTAGCTGCTGTACATTAGTGAGAAGTTCCTCTCATCTGTCTACCATTTCCATTATAAAACCATCTCGAGGTCACCGTAACATTTTGCTTTCATTGGAATTACATCTATGTGCCAGGTTTCATTGAAATCGATTCACGGAAAGTGGGTTAAATTCAATAAACTGAATGCATACCCTAATTTGCCACCCTTGAAGGTGAATATCTTCTTCAAATCTGATTGGGACCCTCTTGTCAAAAAAAAAAAGAATCATCGAAATTAGGTCACGAATGTCGGAGTAATTTCGTAACATACACACACAAACATGGTTTTTTTAATAAAAAAAACGAACTAAAAAGTTCGTGGAATTACAACCATTTGCCAAGTTTTATGGAAATCGGTTACCGGAATCCCCTAGTTTGCCGCCCTTCAATCATCAATCAATCAATCAGCCTATTGCAGTCCACTGCTGGACATAAGCCTCCCCAAGTGTACGCCATAGTGCTCGATCACCCGTTTTCTGCATCCAACCACTACCCGCGGCCTTCTTCAGATCGTCGGTCCATCTTGCAGGGGGACGTCCTACGTTACGTTTGTCGAGACGTGGTCTCCACTAGCGAACCCGTCTACTCCATCGCTCATCGGTTCTGCGACAGATGTGGCCAGCCCACTGCCACTTCAGCTTGCTACATTTCTGGACGATGTCTACAACTTTAGTCTTATGACGGATAACTTCGTTCCGGATTTGTCCCTTAACGAGATACCCAGCATAGATCTTTCCATAGCTCGCTGTGCGACGTGTAGAACTCAGAACCTCCTCCTTTTTTAAATAAAAACATAATAAATATATAATACACATATCAAAGCAAGTCCTTCGGCCAACCGAAACCAAAACACTTCTTTAAATAACTTTCCGTGTTTGCATAGCTAAAGTACTAGAACAAACCACTTCTGGCGTAAATTGCATTCAACCATAATTTTCGGTGAAAATCCGTGAAAATCTCTACGTCCATATATCCCCGTATCCAGTCGAGATAATTTGCCTGGTAGCGTGCTACAAATTTGCCTGCGCGTTATTTCTCTGAGTGCGCCCGGCTACGGCACACGCTCCCGTAGTTTCCGTACATTGTAGGTAGTTTCAAGCTCGTTACATTTTAGGACAAATAGTAGGTTTGAAAGTTCGACGTAGTGCTTTAGATTTTGTGTTACGTTGTTAAAACCTGATTGTCAACTAATTAAAGGTATGTATATGGTGCATTTTTGTGTTAAACTGTTTACAGTATAATGTGTAAAACACTCTTTAGTTTAGTGCCTCGGGAGTTTTGATCTATTGCTAATTATTTGTGCAATATCAAGTCATGTACGTTCCACTGCTGGGCAGGGGTCTTTTTATAACATCAAGTGACGGGACATAGCAGTTGCAGTGCCACTCAGAGCCTTAATCGCAAAGATATGAGGGGCACTGCCACCACGTCTGTCACCCTGAGACATAGGTAAATTGACAAATCCCATGTGCCAGTAATATTCACACTTTAAAACCGGAACGCAGTACCTAATGCTCACATTACTGCGGCAGAAATAGATCTAGTGTAATAGAAATAGGTAAGGTCTTCATGCAGGTCAGTAATCAAATAAGTTGGTAAAAATGTGGTAGATTATGGACCGAGAGCCTGTGAAAACGGAAACTTTGACGGAGTCAGACGGGGGACTTTCATATTTTCTATTAAAAGTTCGATAGGTGTAGAGATTAATAAGTGTGATATAGCACAACTTGGTTGATAATTATAAGTTTCATTGTGGAGAAGGCTCAAAGCGATTTCTGTGGAAATGGAATAGGCAGAATACACATCCTTGGTGTAACAAGGCCATATCTGCATATCTGCAGAGGTTTAAATATTGTACAAACAAAATTTATGTGATAAGAGCTCTTTTGACGTATGATCTGTCGTTGCTCTATATATTTATCTAAACTGCAAGTAATTAATACATATATATAGAGTAAGAAATACCTCCCTCCGAAAATGTTGTATTGTTTTATTTTATATTTTTGATGTGTAACTAGTAATTACTTTAGTACCTATTTACAAGTTTGTAAGTAAAAATATTACAACACAAATATTCTTTGTTGCACAACACAATATATAGGACAAATACATAACTTATTGACTTATTGATAGATAGCAATCTCTTCCAGGCAATCTTCGGTTACAGGATATACTTAAAATAAAAACTCCAATTCGTAAAGAAAACAAAAATTTTCAAGTGAAATAGTTAAATAAAAAAAAATGTAATATGCTCACATAAATTAAAAGTACAATAAAAACACATCACTATTTTGTTTTTATTTTTACCTTTCATTTCTTTGCTTTTTGTTGCCTTATAGTTTCTATATGTAAAGTATAAAAAATCTTTCCTTTATGTAAAGGTATAAGAAAGCCTGAGTATGCCTTTTCGATCTCTAATCATTATTATTTATGATACAGCAGCATATTAAACTCAAACAATGTAGGTACTTAGTTTGAAAATCTTATCTCCATTTACGACCTGTGAGACTAATAAAACATTTTACCCAATAAGCGTCCAGCGCTTAAATCAATTTAGGAAATGAACTCTCCTAACTTCTTCCTCATTCTGGGTGTTCTTGGGCATCAGGTGCTAATTTTGATACTTAGTGTAGGTAGGATTCACGTAATTGGTGTGCTTGTATATCAATTTTATTTATAGTCAAGTCAATGTCAAATGATCTTTGTTTCATAGGTAAGCAAATTACACTTGAAATCGTCATACTGATTAAACTCTACTGCTCATTCGTAAGTAGAGACGTTCATCCATCGTTGACGGTTAACCAGTCCATCAACTAGTTAAATTCGTCAACTAGTCGATCGAGCAACTTAGGTTGATTTTCGTTTTATGGACGATTAAAGAAACGGTTAACTGAATCAACTAAGTAGGCAGGTATTGAGAATATGAAGTATTGTATTGGAAATTAACTATTTTTTTCCGGAACCGTAACCAGATGTAAAAAATTTTGGTTTATTTTGGAAAAAAAATTAATCCGTAAAAATTGTCTCATTTCCAATGTTTAGCAATCACAAAAACCTAATGAAGGTATTATGAGTAATTGTACATATTTTATACACCTTATGTTGCATTGTAACTATCAATCAATCAACAAATTATTGTTAATTCAATTAACAATCCGTAAAAAAACGTAACGCAACGTTGCACGCAATTTATCACACGAACTACTAATAAAAACATAATTTCAAAACATAGGTAAACAAACCGCCGAAACATGCACCCGTACTAATAAGTAAGGGAATCCGCCTTACGAATCGTAAGACAGATTCCCCTGAGAAGGATGAGCAAGAAACTCTAGGGGTTGCTCTTTGTAAATACAAACTTGTATACATTTATCACAATATTTAATTTTTAAACATCTAAGATCGAGAATACCTGAAAGAGTTAAACGGGTTATTAACACGGATTTTTGTCATGCAAGCACGCAGAAGTTGTCCTGAAGAAATAACCTTTAGTATAAAGTTTTTGTTTTACAATAATTTTAAGCCTCATAAATGGCAAATTTTGAATATCAATCGGAATCTTAGTGTAGAAGCAAAATATATACAAGAAAAATACTTTGTCCCTTAAATGAATTTGAGACTTTATGACGACGATCGTCAAGAACAGCTAGTTTATTTTTATTCCTCGTATTAATGTTATGTCGGTCACTATTTTTCATAATAAAAAATAATATTTTTTCCTAACATCAAATAACATTTTAATAAATGTGCTGTAACGTTTTTATAAAATTAAGTGTCGGTTTATTATAGATTATGCACCCAGTTTTAAGATTTTGCAGAAAAAATTGAAAATTCAGCTCCTGATTTTCGTTGATGTAACAATTCTTGACTGACCACATAAAATAAATTAAAAAAGTTATGAGTTATAGCCTAGTTCACATAACGCTTACCTCCCATATGTAGTCCTGGGACTCCTGGGTTCGATTCCCTTTGTTTGTGTGTGTTTTAATTTTTTTTGTATGTATGTTACACGATAACTAACAAATTTGCGAACCGATTTTGATGATTCTTTTTTTGTTGGAAAGAGGGTACCCAGTATTGAAACCATTTAAATTTGGAGAAAATATTAATATTTTTTTAGTACTCTGTACTGAGGTTATTCTAATCATGTGTAGTCATTTGGTTATTATACAGATGGAGCATATCACGCTACTAAGTATTCCTTGCTGGAGGCGATATTGGAACAAAAGTGTAGTGTGATGTGGTGCTGTTGAATGTACATGTATCAATAAAAAAAATACAGGAATAACAAAAGTGGATAGCTTAAATAATTTCTAAGCCTGAACCTAGCTATGTTTGATTAAATGCGTGAAATTGGATCCCCGCGTCAGTGTACTGTGTCAACAATTCCGCCTTATGTTTGTTTATGCTTATAAGTTTAGTCCGTGCCCGACGCCCTGAGAGTCTTCTGAGATCACATTCAGTCTATTAAACTTTTGGATATGATTTTATAGAAAGAAAGGCCGCTGTACTCCATAGACTTAGTCGTAAGTTAGCAAGTCCCATGTGCCTGTAATTTTACCAGCACTCTTACCCTTCCAAACCGGAACGCAGTAATGCTCACATTACTGCTTGGCGACAGAAATAGGCAATACGTCGAATATGATGAACTCTTGCAATAGGAGCTCTACGCTCCTTTACTAATAAAGTTGGTAATTACAACGTTTTACGTACATACGTGTGTTGTATGTTAGTAAATGAATATGTGGGTTGCGAATGTGTGTGATGATCTCACCGTCGTCGTGGTGTAAACTAAACGTAGAGTGAAGACGCGGCTTGAAGAGGCTTACTTTTAACATTAATACTTTTTGCCTGCTTTTATTGCAACATATGGCATTTATCCGCACGTTCTCAAGATGAAATACTATGAGATAACCGATTGACGAAGTCATGAGGTGGATTATAAATTATAACACTTCAAGTGCCAGATATTTTTAGAAATGTATGTGAGTATGGGTTTCTTTGTATGAGGCCTGTAATATGATCTCTGAAGGAGGCACCGCCATCAACAGTGTTGTCTAGGTACTTAACGGTTAAATTGTATTACGTAGAAGTATCACCATAAAATGTTGTGTAGCTTAGAATATATTGTAGCAGTTTCTTAATTTCATTTGACGTAATTCGTTTATTACAACACAATAAAAGGGTAGGACATAAAATACTACCTTAAGCAACTCCGTTGTTAAAGTCAGCCTCCTGATTCAGGCCAAGGTCAAACTGTACCCGTTAAGTTCTATCTGATAGGCAAATCCGTATAAAAAGAAAGTTGGTTCCACTTACATCCATCACTTCATGTTTATCAACTAGTATGGGAAAAGGGATCATGTCGAACGCTTTAACTAAATCCAAGAATATTGTTAAACATTCTTTTTTACCTAACCTAATTACTGAATTATAAAGTTATTACCTAATTACTGAATTATAAAGTCAATGAAACAATGTACTCCGGGTAACGTAATGTAATAATATATAATGCACGCACTGACTGATAGCCCCGCACTAGGGAAACCCTGTCATGGCCATGATGGCCATGGCCACGCACATAAACAATCACAAATCACACCTAAACTCAAGAGATATAAATGTAGGCCACACAAGTATTTCTCCCGGCCCGGGAATCGAACCCGGGACCTCTTCGTGCCAGTCCAGCTTAGTGACCGTTCGGCCACGGAGGCAGTTCACAGGTATCATTAAATTATTTCCAAATACACAATAATTGTGAAGGTATGTACAATAAAATCATAGTTTGTACAATTATTATCATGGACTCTAGTTAGAACTTTGTAAGTTTATACCTATAATTATAGGTTGTTGTAACATTGTTCAAAGTTAAACTACGCTGGACGCAGTTGGAGTGTGGCAGAGTTGAAGCATTGTGCATGCCACAGAATAGCATTATTAACCAGTTCACAACTTTAACAAACTCAAAATAGGGGACAGAACTTTCAAAGTGTAACTCACACGAATTATTACGTTGCTAGTTTTTATCGGCCAATATCTTCAGTCACGAAGGATTAACCACAGCGAGGTCTAAATAGTGTAGACTTCGCGTTGATATGGACTCTTGCTGGAAAAAAAAACATCGATTGTTAGTTCACAAGGACTAATCGTGAGAGGTGTTACTAGGTAATCTACGCTTTGGCTAGTCTTCTTTTTGGAACACCAATATTCGGCAATAGATATTTTTGTATAGATATAAGTCAATGCAAACGTAAGACTTGAGTCACCCCACTGAGAGAAAGAAAGACCCCACTTCCATAAATACCTACTGAAACTTTATAGCGATTTGCATGAAATCGTCAGAACAATCCATTGGCACGTTGCAGTCAAACTATCGTTTGTTTTTTTTATTCAGTTCCTTTGCTGTTTGGGTTTGTTTTCTAATATTCACGTTTTTGTAATTCCGATTTATGGTAGTAATCTCCTAGTTAGTCACAAACATGCATTCCTTGTTAGGTGAGTTTCAACAACTGACTAACATTTACATAACAATCTTTGATAAATCACATAATATTATCTTTACTTTGTAGAAATTACTTCTGAATTCGTTTTTGTTTGTTCGCGATTAACTTTAACTATGCTAACTACATATTGTATGTTATTATTGATAGGATACATGTGTTAACGATGTACAGAAATTACCCTTGCTCTTACTGGAAATTTATATTGACCGGCACGTAAGACATTCCTAATTAAATTGGTCCCCATTTAATGACTGGAAATCTGTTGATGTCATATCCTTAGACATTTATTTGTCAATTTCCAGATTCAGAGCATGAGTCGCAGAAATATGCCATTTACTGTGAGATGCTCAGTACGATGACGATAATGGTTGAAAGCCACGATGGTTTTCTTGCACCGACAGTACAGATTGTCAATGTTTGTGTTGTTCTTGACCATAGGTAAGACCATGAATATGAAAGAAAAGCTGGTATGTACATTTTAAAAAGGTCAGAATTCTTTAGTTGCTTTCCCAGAACATCATAATTATTATCTCTGAAAGCACACAAGAAGAACTCGTAAGATGTGTAGGATTTCACGAATGCGAGAATGTTGGTATTTCTTACAGTCCTGAATAATACGTTTTCCCTACACCTTTTTCATAGAATGTATAATATCCCTGCAACTCCTGGATCTTGTGGTGCCGTCATACGTGCCGTTAGGCACACGCGCGCAGCTGTCGTGTCGCTGGGCTTTGGGCCCCGCGGACATACTGTACTCCGTCAAGTGGTACAAGGACGGCCGGGAGTTCTTTCGCCATGTGCCGCGCGACCTCGAGTCGTTCAGGAAGTTCCAGCTGCCAGGAGTCGACGTCGAGGTGAGATATTAGAACGGTAGTTAATCACGTGACCGTTGCGATATTATTAAAGTGCCTTAGTAAGATAGATTGGAGGATAGGGTTGGTTACTAAATCGATCAATAGGTGCAAAGTAGTAGATTCTTTCACATACATTTTTTTTATGATACGGCGGGACGAACAAGTCGTGCGCCTGGTGGTAAACGACACGTCTGTCCATAACAATTGCAGTGCCACGCAGAGCTTTAAACCGCAAAGATCTGAACGGCACTGCCATTGCGCCCGTCACCCTAATACTAAGTTAACAAGTCCCATTGGTAATTTCATCAGCACCCTTCAAAACTTTAACGCAAAAAGTAATAGGTAAGGTGTCCGTACTTCCCTGGACGAACTCTATCACAAAGAGCTCTACTGTTACTAAATTCACGATACAGTAGGTACAATTTACGATAAGTGCATATAAGAATACAACAAAAATTGTAGGTATGTATCACGTACATATTGAACAAGGTTTGCAAACTCTTGAAAAATGTAAAACATACGCTTTTGGGTTTATAGGTAAGCTGAACTGGGACGCAAAGGGGGTTTACTAGTTTCCCAGTATATTTTCTGTAACAGGTTTCAGACGAATCAGGATCAAACCTAACGTTAACCCCAGCGGTGCCGGCCACAGAAGGGCGATACCGGTGCGAGGTGTCTGGGGAAGGGCCCCTCTTCCCGACGGTATCGGATCACGCTGACTTGAATGTAATTGGTAAGTTAAGTATACCTATGAAACGTATAAAGAGTGTTGTTCTTGTTTATTTGGTTTTTTCGGCCATTATCAACAGCCGACGGTGTCCTACTACCATTAGTTGAAAGTTAAGTACGCCTTCAATTTCCAGTAGGTGCGTGCATATTTAAAAAGTTCTGTAACCGGTTTTTAGCTTAGGAATGAAAATAATTTTCTCGTGAAATAGCATCCCTTTTATTTACTTTACGCCAACATAAAGACTTGAACAAAAGAGCGAAGTTGAATCCCTTCTGATTTCACAGTGCGCTAGCTCGCAAGACATTAATTTGCATACACTTTCAAAGCTTTTAGAATATTCGTTACTAGCTACAAACTATATTTCCCTTAGGAATTAGTATCTGTTTCACTACCCTACCGCTCCTGTATATTTACTTGAACGTGACTCACATTACAAGTGAGCAACACGACGGCGATGTATCTAGGAGCCTAATCTATATATAGGCTGCATTACACCCCCGACAAATAAGAATTACATTGTCGATAAAAGTAGGTAGTTATTGAAAATTAATAGATTCTGGCGTTACCTACTTTGCGGAAATCTATGTTAATAAAAATGGAAGTCTTAGGGTCGTATTCTAGAACTCTACTCAATGCTCAAGTCAGGACTTGAGTATGATTCAAAGCACTAGAAATCATACTCAAGTCCTTGCCATCAGAGTCGTATTTCCAGTGCTTGAAATCATACTCAGATCCTTACTTGAGCATTGAGTAGAGTTCTGGAATACGACCCTAAGGATCATGATCGAAGAAGGAAGTAAATTAATTAGCTATTCCGCGAAACCAGCGAAGGTTAAGTCGTGCAAAAGTCGCGTTGTGTATTTTTTCATACAGTTAATTTTTCCATTTTTTCTCCGCATAAATTTTATAAAATATATGTATATAAGCGCAGCTAACTATAGTCATAAATACCTATAAATAATGATAATAGTAGTTTTTGTTACTGTAGTTGCGCTTGTGTTATATATTTTATTAATATTTATGCGGAGGGAAGCTGGGAAAATTAAGGTAATGAAAAAAAATCAATACAAGCGCTGCTAATTTGCACGTTTTAACCGTCACTATTAGGTTCGCGGAGTAGCAAATTAATTTCATTTCCATTTTTACTTACTGGAACACCGAGCATGATATGCCATGAGTGCATTTAAATACTTATCTATGATTTAAAAACAAAATTGTACCTATATTAACATTATGCAGATTAAAGACTCCTTACTTTTTCATTATTTTTTCTTTTTCACAATTGTACACATTTGTGGATTTTTGGTATTTAATTTTGTTCATAATTTGGTATGTTAGAATGAAATATTTTTGTCTCAGCATCAGCGTTTGGCTTTGATTATCTCTGTCACGGATCAAAATCCAAAATTTGGGCTTCGTTGCGACCTGTACAATTGCAGATGTTTTATGGTACATTTAAAATTTCATGCATAGATATATACTTAGTTTATGGACCGATTAACACCTTGATTTCAAAGACTGTGTAATTTGAGTGAATGCCAAGAAAGCTTCGCTTGTTGCTCTTCGCTTATTATACTATACCTATGACTAATGTTACATAAATACTGGTTGATCTATATTTCACATTTTCATTGTAAATGTTTTCTGTAAACTAATAAATGCTTAAATTACGTTAATATTACTTTATTTCCACTAAAAACAATTATTTTTTCTAGTATTACCTGACTACGGTCCTATTATAACCGGATTCTACCCCCGGTACCGACTCGGCGAACGTGTTCGGGTCACCTGTACTTCAGGCCCATCCAGACCAGAGACCACCCTTGCCTGGTACATTAATGGAAAACCAGCGCCTTCCTCTGCCATTACCCATTTCGACGAAAAGTATGAAGACCTACAGGTTACGAAGATGGTGCTCGATTTTATAGTAACTGAAGAGTATTTTAGGAGTAACGGATTCAAAGTAAAAGTAAGTTACCACAACCATGGTCACCATAGAAATAAATTGAATAATTTGACTTTTGACGGGCTATTTTGAGTTGTTACCAAAACACTACTACGCAGTTTTTTTTATTGTCGAAAAATCCGATCACACTATTTTTTGCAGTGTCTTGCTACACTACCGCCAATTTACTGGAGAAGCAATGAAGAAAGTGCAGTGCGTGAGAAGAAAGTATACGACAAATTCATAAGAATCAAAGAAGAAAGGGGTTCAAAAGCAGATCGTGTACTTTCTAAGGCGATAATATGCAATAGCTTATGGCAAAACGTAGTTATAGTGTCGATTTTGTGTTTTAAACTATGCTAATAACATTGTAATTAGATAAAATTAAAATGCTTACATAAAAATTATCAAAATATTTTATTTGGTTTTCACCAACGATATCTAGTTTTGACGTATTAATGGCGTAGAGAAGTACCTAGAAAGAGAAAATATTTTAATTAAATAAAAAACACTTTATTGATAGACCTCTATTTCAGCAAACGTAAGTGCATTGACATTGTTACGTTTACATATAATAAAATATTGAAAGGAAAGCAAAATAAATTGCTAAATAAGCCAAAGTTAAAACACATCCAGGTAACAGACATTGTTGTTTCTATAGCGGTTCCCTACTTAAGATAGAATGTTATTTGATCGAACATTAATAGCTCGAAAATGTTGGCTCGATTTCACCAATGAATCATGAGCTCTAAGGTTTGCCACATCGATGCATTAAAATCTCGAAAGAACATTTGCTCTAACGATCAACAGCCAAAAAGCGATTTCTCTGAAAATTTAGTTACCTACGGCTATAATTGTAAGTCAATGCCTACGGCGTATTTTGTATTTTTTTAAATTTCAGGGTGTGAACGAGCAGGTTGTTGATCGTTAGAGCAAATGTTCTTTCGAGGTTTTGATGTATCGATGTGGCAAACCTTAGAGCTCATGATTCATAGGTCGAATGGACAATCGAGTCAACGTTTTGGTGCAATTAATATTCGATCAAACGGCATTCTATCTCAAGTAGGAAACCCGATTATATAGTATAAAAAGAGTGGCAGATTGTTTTTGAAATCACAATTTTGAATTAAAGAGACAAAAAAAAACAGAAAACCGGGTCTGTAGAATGTTTTAAAACCATAGATTTAGTATATAGGTTTAAAACCATGCAAATTCTGACACATAGCTACTTACAATCTTTAGATTTTAGACAATTTTTTTCCAGCCTCTAAGGTATAAGACCATACTGGCCAAATCACCGTTATTTTATTTTTAAAAAGTCAATCAGTCACTAATTTTGTCAAAAATTACATACAAACAATGCAACCACAATATTAGCAAAAAATATTAATTTAGTTTTATAATTATTAAGCATTACTTTACTTTTGAAGTTCGTATTTATTGAAAAACTAAATTGATTTGTGAATATTTAAAAAAATACTGCATACCAATATGATGTATGAAGTTACAGAACATCCTCCCAAAGTAGAAATATCTAGCCCTTTTTTTGAGTTTAGAGGTAAGCTATTAGCATTATACTAAAACGTTAAAAAAATATATCCTCTAGGTTTAGTGATAATTGAATTTTGACGCCTACCAAGAAAGGAAAGGCAATTAGATTTTATTACAATTGTATTTAATTTTTACTACATACTTGTTAAGAAATACGATAAAATAGTGTGGTGAATTTGAAAGATTCATGATTATTTGAAAGTTGGAGCTATTATGCAAGAGTACTTCGATGAAACAAGGATGAAACTATGAAAACTGAAGAGGTGTCGAGGAATTTAATAAGAATTCAAAAATACGCGCCTTTACTTTCAAAGTGTCAAAACGTGTGCGTTCAATACCTAGTTAATTTTAGAGCCAAGTTAATGTGAGCCTAATTTAAACAATATAATTATAAAAGTATTGTTACGTTTATAAATACATAATAAATAAATAATTAAAAAATTAGGTAAGCATTATAGAAAATACTATGCAAAGCTCGCGAAACAGTTATAACAAAATTGCACTAATTTCAAGTTACATATTCCGTTTCTGAAGGCACACGCGCGGTGCAAATGTGAAACCAACGAGTGGTGTTCTCATGTTCTCTGTACCGCTGTACCTATGTTGATTTTGTTGCGCAAAAAGTTGCGTATTGTTAATTTTAATCGCGTTCCATAATGTTAATGCTGCATTAGATAACTCCGCACCTGTACAACCAACATAATGTCCAATAGGCCTCATGTTAAGTCTAGAATTAAAGTGTGCAAACCTGTGTTCCATCTTCAAGATAAAAAGGAAGATGATAGTGTTTTGACGAAGGGGTTGATCAAGTCGGCGAAGAGGACCGGCCAGCTCAGCTTATGCAACAGAGGTCTTGGGACAGGTATGTGATTTATGATATTTACTGTTTCGTCATAAATACCGTGAAGGTCAGATTAGTTATATGTCATGGATATGGAGTCTGTATATTATTTTGATACAATCGTGAGTTGTGATGGTCCCGCCGAAATCATATCTTTATTCTATATTTAAATCATATAGGCAATGGTGGAAAAATTGCGACCTACGATTTCCTAGCGTATGTTCAGAATCTTTTTACGTACATTCTTCATGCTTCCTGAAAATCTTGTAGGCAATTAAAATGAAATTTAACATTCTTTGAAATTGTTAGTCGCCAATTAACGGTTTATAAAATACACTTTTCTAATCACACTCACTGATAAAAAACAAAGTATTGATATTTTAAAATATATGCTTAATGCCTTTGCACTAAGGTTCATTTTTCGGTAGTTCAGTTCCAATACATTGAATTTCACGCCAGTGTTTATGACTTGTTCATTGTGTAATTCAAACGTTGCCTTGCCTTTGGGGTTTTATTGTATTTATAGTAGAGTCCATATTTGCTCCACAATTTAATAAACATACATATAATATGTTACATTGAAACTTGCACCTTTACAGTCGACTCACTGTAAACTTTGCATGGTACCCACTTGCCTGACTGAAACTTGTAGGTACATGTAAAGTTATACATGTGTAAAATCATACATTGACAAATGATGATATATGTATGTTATGTTATAAATAAAGCAATTTATTAAATATAATAAATATTAAATATAAAAATGCAATTCCAAAACTGAAAAGGTATCTATCTACCTCTGTCAGATTCTTCAATATCCAATAAAGTGGAAAAAAAATCAAATTTTAAAAGCCCAAAATCCTTTATTAACAAGGAGCTATAATCTCCAAGTATTTTGCAGTTCCAGAAAATGTATGGTTGATCGACCAGCTTGTCATGGAGGAGAGCAAAGAGGTGGACTTTTCAAAAACAAACAGCAACAACTGGTGGAACACGGAACTTCTCAAGGGCCTCGATCTGTCATCAAACGTGATAAAAACACTGTCACCCAATATCAAGTTTCTTTCTGAACTGGTTACACTCAAGGTGAGGAAGTGTGGTAAAAAACGTTTAAATGAAATAAGTTTGTGTATGGTACATTTTTATATCTTTTTACTGTAGTAAAATATGAATCTTTGTAACTCTTATGACTATGGAAAACGAAACTATTTTTCCGGATTTAAATAGTGTATATTTGTTTTTTCAAACAAACCGACGTTTCGGGCTATTTACAGGTCCCATGGTCACAGTTGACGGAGGTGATGCAGTCTTCAACCAATTATGTCTAATATTGATGCAAACCACCCTATTTTTTCACTATATTTACAATAGTTATTAATTAAATACCTTATTTTTAAATGATGTTCTGATGGTCGCAGTAATGAGGGGCCGTATAGGCCCTGAATTGAGCCACCCTAATAATAGATAAAGAAGTCTGACATTACTCAATAAAACAAAACGAAATCAAATATTAACTGACTCCATTACTAAATATTTTATTGTAACCATTATTTCCTAGCCAAATATCCAACATTGTGTATATGTATAAGAACGTTTAAGGTCAATTAAAAAAGTAAGCAAGTATTGTCAAGGTTCCTGTATGGACACTAGTGGAAGTACAATTAAAATTTATAAAAACATTACAAGGTAATGTTGAACCAAGGGGTTCAAGGTCAATTTGCTCCATGACAGGCATGTCTCGTAAAGTGACCTGTAAAGTGGTAATGATTATGTCATCCACTTACTATTTGCTGTTTTGTGTTTATTACCAAGTATAATTTTACTTACGATCTTAAAATAGTGCACATAATATTCTTTTTTGGTGCACATATTATTCTTTGTAATATAAACCATAATTTTAAAGTCTAAACAACATGTAAATCAAGCAGTATTTTGTCTGTATAACGCACCATCGTCGTCAATAACCGGTAGTTTATTTTGTTTTACAGGTTTTGTTGGGTGCATGTGGACTATAGTTAGACATTTTAATAATAAATAAGCTATTTGTACAGTCACCAGCACATCAAGCTATGCGCTTTTGTTTGAATATTGCCTTCAATGGAAAGGAACAAGATCCGTCATTGTGTTGCTTGATGTGCTGCCATCTGTACTTGTTTAATCTATTTATTGTATTTGTACGGCTACAAGAAGAACTTGGCATAATCACAAGCTAGTTTGTTAGCGAATTTTAAAAATTATTCAAATTTCAAATTCAAATTCAAAATAATCTTTATTTCATAGGTAAGCATTATTACACTTGAAATCGTCACAATGGCTAAACTCTACCGCTCATTCGTAAGGCAGATTCCCCTGAGAAGAAAGGTCAAGAAACTCTAGGGGTTGCTCTTTGTAAATAACATTTGTACACATTCAACAACAACAAAACATTTACAATATATATTTTTTTTATTTGAAACATCAGAGATCGAGACTACCTCCATGAGCTAAACGGGTTACTACCATGGATTTTT
This sequence comes from Hyposmocoma kahamanoa, assembly GCF_003589595.1. Classification (NCBI taxonomy): domain Eukaryota; kingdom Metazoa; phylum Arthropoda; class Insecta; order Lepidoptera; family Cosmopterigidae; genus Hyposmocoma; species Hyposmocoma kahamanoa. Next base: position 14,842,903 of record NW_020653726.1, read on the forward strand.
GTCATCCAAGTACGCAGAAGTTGTATGATGTAGAAGTTGTTGTTTTAAACGTCGTGAAAGACAAATTTTGTATATCAACTGGAATCTTGTTATAGAAGCGCATACATTGCCCCTTAAATGATTTTTTGACTTTGTGAAGACGACTATCAAGAAAAGCCAGTTTATTTTTATTCCTCGTATTAATGTTATGTCTGTCACTATTTTTCATAAAGAAATTACTATTCCTTTTAACATAAATTACATTTTCATAAATGTACTGTGAGGCTAGTGTAAGAATGTTAATTGCCTTAAACTTATCTCTCAAAGATACTTTGGGGCCCAGATTGTAAATTGCCCTAACTGCATGTTTCTGCAGGACAAAGATTCTATTGATATCGGCGGCATTACCCCAAAGCAAAATGCCGTATGTCATTAGACTGTGAAAGTAGCTGAAGTAAACCAAGCTAGCGGTTTCGACGTCTGAAAGTTTCCTTATTTTTTAATCGCGCACTGCAGAGCCGAGCCGTTTTGATAACTTACTTATGCAATTTAGCATCTAACGTTATACCTAGAAATACAACAGTATCCACAAGATTCAATTTTTCGTTTCTATTATATATAGGAATATAATAATATTTAAAAATTGTAATATAATATATTTTTTTAATTCCTTGTTCCTTTTGCATCAGCACATTGTTGACATTGTCCATATTCTCATATTGTAAAGGAGATTCAGCGAGTATATAAATTATTTTGCAGCTTCACGACAACGCGCTCACGGCACTCCCTCCTGAAATCGGCCACCTGAAGCATCTGTCCAATTTAAGTTTGGACCACAACAAGTTGACCAAACTGCCCAAGGAGTTCTACAACCTGACCGAGCTAAGATGGCTCAGCTTGTCTCATAATCTGCTAGTCAAAATTGAACCTGACTTTGGTGATATCGTCATGCTGACGTATTTGGTAAGAATTTATACGAGTCTTTTTATTAACACTGCTCTTAAGACCTGGAACGATTGCATTAAACTATAATCTTGTAATCTGAAACTGTCTAAATTTATTAAATACTCAAGAATGCGGATTAAAAAGCTTTGTTTCTACTCCTGTAATTTAAAGTGTCAATTATAATTTCATAAACCATATTACAAAGACTCTTTTTAGTTCTGAGTCTAAATTCTATTGTCTATGGTACTTGATACTGAACTGAAAAAATTCATTATAATTCTGTACACAGAACTGTAAAGAGTTTCGAAAAAAAAGTATGTCGTGTTTTTGCTGAATCCTGATTGGTTAAAGTACTTAACCAATCACGAATACTTGTATTCTATCTCTTTGGTTTTTTATTTTGTAGCATTTGTTTGGCTTTAGTTTGAGTTTGTTGTCGTGACTTGTTAATAATAATCTTTAAATATTGTTTGTCTTTCATTATATTAATGTAATATATTTTAATTTAAACTATTGTATGCAGTAATTACATAATTAGCTCTTAAAATTTCGTACCTATTACTTAGGCTACTCGACAAAACCTCCTTGCTTAAACAAGTTAGGTACTCGACTTTAATGACCATCAGATTACACAAAATAATATTGTATACGTTAGGCATTAAATTGCTACAACAAAGAGAGGATATTTAAAGAAAGCAAGCATTTAATTTTATTGTCCGATTCTCAGTACTAAATTAAAAGATAAAGTTTCGAACAGTACAATAACAATAAGATTATCGCAAAAAACAACCTATATTATACTAAGTTTTATTTGGAGAGAAAGTACATTTGTGTAAATCACTACGAAACAGTTCATACGTTCCGTTCCATCCCTAGAGATTCTATTATCTCGAAACCTTTCACTTATTGGAATCAATTTGCTGTATTAAAATGCATGTGGTTCTTTATTAACGAAAATGATGATTTTATTTATTTATTATGGCTTATTAACCGTTGTTACATCTATTACATTTGATTTGATGATTAGATGCACAACTACTGCAGATGGAACACAACTTACGTTAGGCTGAATCATCTTAATCTTTTAAAGGTTCATAAAAACAAAAGAGAAAAAAAAACATAATAAAATATACTACAAAGTAGGTATTAGTCAACTTTGGTTCAATTTACGTCGTCGCGGAACGGAATGGAAGCTATTTTTACCAATACATTCCGCAGCGATTTAAATTGAGCCTTGTTTGCCTTGTGGAAATTGGTTATCGAATCTGAGGACATAATATTAACTGTTACACTATGCTCATTGTGTAATCTTGACAGACGGGATACTCGTGAATTGAGTTCCTACTATGGGGGTATTTACAGGGAATGGTAAACATAAACTTTACTATCAATTTTGTTATAAAGAGCCAGGTTCCAAATTATAAAGACTTTCTGATAATTATTTTTAATTATTGGTAATTATGATGATAATAAAATTGTCCTTAAGTATACCAAATAATTTTCAATGCAGATTCAGTTTTGTTTATTTAATTTTTGTCAAAAAATTACAAACAGTGAGAAAACAAATAAACACGCGATATCTTTGGAAAAACGATTCGTTTTTGTGATTTTTTTTGAGATAAACATTTGACATGCTGGTATGTCTCTGATACAAGCGCATGTCACGATATTGCTAGCGGTAGCATTTTTTTAATCCGAATTAATTTTGTACATAACATTGTTTATTAAGATAATTATTACCTATTCTTTACTACACTGCACTTCATTGATTTTTTTAACCGACTTCAAAGAAGGAGGAGGTTCTCAATTCGACTGTATGCTTTTTTTTTGGTGTATGTATGTTACGCGATAACTCCGGTATTTGTGAACCGACTTTCATGATTCTTTTTTGTGGGAAAGGGGGTACTTCCATAGTGGTCCCATTTCATTTTGAAGAAAATCATCCACCTCTAAGGGTGGCTGTTCACGCATGAAGATTCATTTTTATAAATAGCGCCTAAACTTTAATTTAGAAGCAATTATTTTAATGGTTGATTTTGCTATTTCTCCAATTCAAGGCGTTTTTCTCATGTACTTTGAGTAGTGAAAACCGATTTTTATTATCTCCAGTGTCAAGTCCTGTATAGTGGCGAACTAGGGGATATTTCAATAAAACTTACGTCTATTTGACGTAATTCCACGTACTTTTGAGGTCGGTTTTTTTAGTACTCTGTACTGAGATTATTATCAGATTATTATATCACTTCCAGCCCTGTTAAAAAGTTTGTGTTAGAAAGTTAGATCCAGAAGATTCTGTAATTTTCAAGTGAAACCAATTTGTGAATGACATAAAAGAACGCAATACTTGCTCCAGGATCTATCTCACAACAAAATCCAGAAGCTACCACCAGGGATGGGCTATCTGATCAGACTGATTGAGCTCAACCTATCGCATAATGAACTGGTCGAATTGCCGCCGGACATCGTCAATTTGAGAGGTACAACATACCATTAGCATTATTGTTTTTACACAAATCACACTAAACACTTAAAGGCTCGTATTATTATAAAAGACTTCCTCTAAATTCGGCATATAAGAGTGAATCGGCTGAGTTCAAAATGTCGACACAACTGTCTTTCTTTTTTTCTCTTCACAGTTCTACACACTTGATACTCGAACTAAAATGTTGTAAAAAGCAAAGCATACGACATGATGGTTTGTAAAAAACATGTACTAAATTTTTATACAGAAAATAATTAAAATGATTTATAAGAAATTCTTAATAATAAGTATTTTATTTATATTCTTAATGGTAGTATGTGGCTGAATTGCAATTAAATTTCTGTTTAGATAACATTTTATGTGAATGTTTTAATTTGGAAGTAACCTCCTTGCTTGAACTTGAACCTGACCTATGTAAGGAAGTATATCGTGCTACAAATAACATACGGACCATGTCTGTAATGGGAGGAAAAAAGGTACGGGGGTTTTGTTTGGAACATTATAGTCAAGTTAGCCACCATACAATCATATTTACGAGCAAGTGTGATGAAAAAACAATTGTGACACCTACAAAAGCAAAGTTTCAGGGGTATAAATATTCGTTTTTACAACTTGCTACTAAATTGAACAGAAACTTTTTTAAAATTTGTTACATAGTATCAAACCACTTTATTACTTGATGACACTTCTAGCGTTTCCTCATACATCTATTCACATTCGTATTTGTTTGTGTTGTTAGATTTGAAGAAATTGAACATCAACAATAACAATTTAACGAAGCTACCGCCGATGGGCGAACTCCGCAAGATGGAGTATCTCGACGCTAATCATAATGAGATCTACGAGATGCCGGATTTCTTCGGTTGCACCGCTCTTAAGGAAATTTATTTGGCTAATAACAATATTAAGGTTAATAATATTGATTATTATTCTTGTTCGTTAGTAGCAATTAGCATTAGTAGCAGTAGAGCTCCTTGTGAAAGAGTTCGTCCAGGGAAGTACTGCCACCTTACCTATTTCTGCCGCCAAGCAGTAATGTCGGCATTAAGCCGCGTTTATATTTGTCTGACGTGACTTGTCGTGATGCGCTCTGACGTCACGGCTAGCGCTCACATCTACCGTCGTGGCTCTCGGAGAATTCATACGTTCGGAATGCTCTTGAATTATCCGATTCTGATTATGAAGAAGATATTTAATTTGTGATGATGGCAACTATACTAAGAAAAGAACATATTGGGTTCATTCAGTGAATAAAATAAGAGATACTGGCGAGCTTCATTGTGTCGTTAAAGAGCTTGAGAGCGATGACGAAAGATTTCATGGATATATTCTGCTCTGACGCGGCACAACACTGTACTAACGCGTGCATACTTGTCTGATCTGACATCATGACGCGGCGCTCACCCGTCCTACGTAGATCGGGATCGTTTCTGATGCGACACAACACAAGCCGTCACGTCAGATTGCGACACACTACTATAAAACGACACGACACGTCACACAAATGTAAATCCGGCTTTGTTGTTCTCCAGTTTTGAAGAGTAAGGCTGCTGGTAAAATTACAGGCACATGGGACTTGTCAACTTATATCTCAGGGTGACGGATACAGTGGCAGTGCCCCTGATACCTTTGCGATGTAAAGCTCAGTGGCACTGCAAGTGTTATGGATAGGCGTCTCGCTTACCACCAGGTGCACGACTTGTTCGTCCCGTCACTTAGGGTCGTATTCTAGAACTCTATTCTAATGCTTAAGTCAGGATTGCACTGGCAACATAAGCACTGGAAATACGACCCTCATGGCAGGGACTTGAGTATGATATCAAGTGCTTTAAACCATACTCAAATCCTGACTTGAGCATTGAGTAGAGTTCTGGAATACGACCCTTAGTATTATAAAATCATGTAATTAGTAACGTTTTTAACATTCATTTATTCAATTATTCAATTATTGTACAAACATATAGTTAACAGAGTATATCTAGACGCAACAGTTGTAAAAGTCAAAATACTACAAAATAAAAAAAAAATGTCAAAGAAGATGTAATAGTACATTAATCACAAATAGTAACAAAAATTCATGTCAAGGCAATACAGAAATTAATAAAGTAAAATGTAAAACAAAAAAACGTCAAATTAAAAAAAAATAATTTATTTTTTTTACATTATCACGGAGAGTGTGCGATTCCATCATTGGGGGCGTAGACGGTGGCTGGGGTTCGCAGGAAGCGTTACGGTTCCACATTTATATGGCGAACGCTATGGACTGAAATTCCCTGTCTGCGGATTTATTCCCTTTTCAAGGCGAGAGTGCAAGGGCATTATTTCTGCCGTCCACTAAACAAAACGCGGCTAAGTGATAAATGGTCAAATATCCGTTTTATATAGAAAGAAATAGAGCACAAAATTCTCTTTCAAAAACAGTTCAAGTGTTCGACTTATCGGAACCTACCCCCAACGATGCATAGCCGAAATATCATTAAACAATTTTAATATTCTAAAACTGGGTTATGGTTTTTTATGATATCTCAAAAATGCATGAATGCTCCATCATCGACCTCGTCGTCACACCATCAGGTGAGATGGAGTTCAAATGAGCATTTATATTTTTATACATTGACTTACAAATAAACGGACGACGGGTCTAATACAAAAACCACGAAAAAATGTCCCAAGTCAACCTATTTAAACATGTAAAGGTATATGAAAAAGCTAAAACGTTGAATTTAAATTGTTACTGTCTAATTTTGCTTGCTTCGCTGTCAGTCGAACAAACGAAGACTAAAGCGTGAATGACGCTCTGTAAACGATTTTAACGCCCTATAAGTTCGGACACTTTTTAGCACGGACCCGACGTCCATATAATTCTAAGTCAATGTTTTTATATATAAAAAAAGTATTATAATAATTTATAAACTATAAACTGTGAGACTTTCTTGGTGGTATGGTCGGATATAGAATGATTTGTTAAAACTTATTCCTTTCTGTTATCTCATAAAATTTCTCATAGGCAAATATATGCCTACCAAACTTTTCTAATTTTGAGCGAAGGAAATCAGTATTGCGCTTTTATCATTGTTGGGTAATACACAGGAGATCACAGAAGAATTCTGCGAACAAATGCAGCACTTGAATGTATTGAACGTCCGCGACAACAAGATCGAGATCTTGCCAGAGAACGTTGCTCTACTTAAGAAACTGCAACGGCTGGACCTCACTAACAATAACTTGAACAAGTAAGTTTTAGCAAGATAACAAGAGTCTTAAAATAAACATTAAAAAAAATCGTGGCAAGTGTATAGAGAAGATTCCCTTTTCGTTTATTAAAGGTATCAGAAATATCTAGAATGTCAATTGTCTGGAACTTAGGCGTCAACCTAGGCTTAAGCGAATGGGATTCAAAATTTCAATTTTATTTAGGAAATGAAACTTATTTTTATTTTTCCGGACTTAAATCGCGTGTATTTGTTTTTTCAAAGAAACCGACGTTTCGGGCCCTTAACAAGTCCCATGGTCACGGTTGACTGAGGTGGTATAGTCATCAACCATTTATGTTTAATATTAATGTAAACCACCTTATATACATATATACAAAAGTTATTAATTAAATACCTTATTTTTAAATTAACAAGGAATATTCCAATTTACGCTACATATGTTTTACAATTATTATATTTTAACAAAATTATTTTTTTTATATTCAATTAAATTTATTATTAAAATATTTTATACATTATTTCTTTTCATTAAAAATATTTTTATAATATTCATTAATATTTGCTTAAAATTACAATTATCTATTATTATTATTTGATACTAAATTATTTAAGATCAAATTAATCAATATTATATTTTGTGTCTACTATTTAAGGTTTATAAGTTGTGTCTATTGTTATTTCACCCAAATAAATTACCAATATTGATTATACAATGCCATTTTTTTACAATATGCCGTAGAATAAAGTAAATGTAATTTTTTTTCTACGCTTTTGCAGGCTCCCCAGCAACCTAGGTCTTCTAACCCAATTGCAAAGCCTGAATATGGATGGCAACAAGCTGTCGTTCGTGCGGCAAGATGTACTCCGAGGTGGCACCGATCGCATGATGAAATACTTGAGGGACCGCATGACCGAGGAGATAGTCAACGAAACTAGATATACCGTCGACCAGTGGCCTGATAAGTGAGTAAGGCTTATTGGATTAAAGCGGAGCGGAGAATGGCTGCATTTTAGTAACCAATCATATTTTTCGTCACACTTGCATGTAAATAGTATGAGCAATCATGATAAAACCCCAAATAAAATCCTCGGGTGTTTTCTTCTCATAACACGACCACGGCTGTAATGAAAAGAAAAAAGGCCCGAGGGTCAAATTAGCTTGCATGCAATCATGCTATTTACTCGCAAATGTGATGAAAAACGGGAGTTACGAACCTCGACTTCGAAATAATAGTTCCTAATGAGTCTCCCTTGTAATTCCATATTTACCGCCCTTACCCTTAATACACAATGTACTAAGAAAGTTTTGTTACATCTTCTATGGTTTAGGATTTCCCCATACTGGCACCATTTCAAAAAAGCACTCGGTATATTCATTTTAGGGTCGAAAAAAGAACCTAAGAACTCGACATTGAAATTTATTTGATTCGGTCTCTTATAGTTAATGAATAAACACACTGTTTTATTTGTGAACCAATTTAATAAATTTTATAGCCGTTAATTTGATTTAATTTTTAATTTTAATCATAATTTGGCTTTTTGTGGCTTTTTTTTGTAAATTTAGCTTAAGGCATGTTTGAAATTCTTAAAATTAAAAACTTCAAATTTTTATAGTCTATAAGTCATCATTTTGGTCCAAATAAGAGCTTACCTATAATTGGAATAAACATAAGGACAATAATATTACATATCATATCTAGAATAATAAATAATATATGTGTAATTCTGCTGGTTTGCCAAATAAATACACCAATCACATGACAACGTCATTAAGCAGTGTACCTTACATAAACATCACATTAAATATGTAACTTGTTGCAGATACACACTGAAAAAAACCCAAGGTTTGATGTTACCTTGCAAAGACCTGACGGATGTCCCGGACTCTGTGTTCAGCGTCGCGGCGGATGCGGAAGTACACATTGTGGACCTGTCCAGGAACAAACTCAACGCCATGCCCTTGGGGTGAGTTGCAAATTTGTAACTAGTTAACAAAGAATATTTAAATAGTTTATATAGTATAATAAGTAGTAGAATTGAAACAGTCTATAATTGCCATAACAAGACTCTCTCTGCCAATTTATATAACTCGTTGACTTCCCTCGTTAAAGGAAAAGACAAAATGCTGCTACATCCGCAAACTTGTCTAAATTAGTCTCAAATAGTAGCTACATCAAATGTAAAAGAATCGTTTCAACACACTTAGAAAAAAATCCTTCGATCCGATTGGATTCAAACCAGACCGTAGTGCTATACGTTTTTAGTTTTTGCCGTAGGGCAAAAAGTCGTTAAAAACCAAAACCAAAGATCTGCAACAAGCACATAGAAAAATTCGTAAGGTACGCTAGTTTGTTCATTGGCTTAGTTGGCATAGCGTCTGACACGGTTTGCTGGAAGATGTTGGTTCGAATCCAGTCGGATCGAAGGAAGCGTTCGATCTTTGTGTTAATAATTATAACAAAGTAGTGGAGTAATTTCACAAAAACAATTTAATGTCATGATGGTCAAACATCGTGACGTTCAGTAACTTAAAAACTACAAGTACTTTAGTTATTTACTTTGGGATAAAAGCAACGTATTTGATCTTGTCTAATATTTATAAGAAAAAAATACTTGAATTCTATACTCTATTATTTTATCGAAGGATTTTTTTCTAAGTGTTCGGTCTTTGTATTAATAATTATAACCAACTAGTGGAGTAATTTCACAAAAAAAAATTAATATCATAGTTATAAAACATTCTGACGTTCAATAAAAAAAATCTATTTATTATTTCCAGAATCGTAAACCTAAACCAGACCCTGACTCAGTTGATCCTGGCATCGAATAATTTGTCGAGTATCCCGCCGGAGATCGGGCAATGCACACTCTTGCAATTCATGGACCTGAGTAAGAACTCATTGGCCGATCTGCCTAAGCAGCTGGAAGCGTTGCGGAATTTACGCGAGCTTGTTATTTCTAACAACAAGTTAGTATATGTTTTATATCGTATTACACGGCACAACTCATTAGGATATTGTAATAGAATTAGACGTTATGTTACTATAACGTCATGGAATTGACAGCATGTTGTGATAATGACTGGAATTAGGCGACACGACAAGTAACGATAATGTCTCGTGAATTTCTTGGAATGTCTTGGAATTAGATGTCCAATTCCTTGACATGACCAATTTAGTTTAAACAACAATTATTTCAAGTGCAAAGATTTTTTTAAGATATTCTTTACAAAAAAAAATCAGCTTTACTTGATATGCAAAATTATAATAATACAAACCACCAAAAACTGCAATAAAAAATTTATAATAAAGTATAAAAAATGTAAAATAAAATTCTAATTGTAATAATTAGGAAACAAAATAATGAAATAAAGCAAATGAAAAGAAACTCCCCCGTTATTATTCTGTCATAGCCCGTAATTAAATGGGACTCAACAAAATCTATCCTGGGTGAAAGAATTTAAAATAAGACTCATTTATTTTTATTTCATAAAAATGCTATAAATATCATTAACTATTTTTGTTGTAATAATTAGAATATTTAATTACAAAATTTGGCATTCCGTGAATTTTTTATCAGGTTTAACGACACGTTCTTAAAAAAATATAATTTAAAAAAGAGCGTAGTATTTGTCTGTTCCATCTTCCTAGATTATGAAATAACCCCGACGTGTCATCACAAGGGCGTTTTCAAATTGACGCGTGTAGAAGCGTTGCAGTTGCGGGTGGCATTGTATGAAAATTAGTAGTGACGCCACAAACGCGCTTCACCAAGCGTCCAATTTGAAGGCTTATTTAAGGGTTATTTTTTACCGTTCTGTGCAAAGGAACTATGAAATTAAAAAAAGAAAAACAAGTTTGCATGAATGTCCAGTAGTAAACGGTATGCTTACTTTCAGATTTCCAAAGATTCCACCCTGTGTGTACGAGCTTGAAAACCTCGAGATCCTTCTAGCTACGGAGAATAAAATCACAGAGATAAACGTTTCTTCAGATGCACTGTCCAGGCTGAAGAAACTCGCCGTGCTGGACTTATCCAATAACAGTATAGCGATAGTGCCACCGGAGCTCGGCAACTTTAAACATTTGAGGTGAGTTTTCCCTATTACTTTGGCAAATAGATTGTTCTAGCTAAGGATAAAAAATCTTTCTCCTATTTTAACGACATTCGAATTTAAAGTTAAAGAATTGTGTTGAAATGATAACAGTTATAACTAAAGATGTCTTATAATAAATTGTTTTATTATTTTGTACTAATTTTAATACAAAGTGCAACACTGCCAAAAATATGGTAGACAATTATAGAAACTTCTTTAAAATAGCAACACTGAGCCAGAAAGACATAATAATGATGCCATTGGACATACGTGGTTGGTTAGTTTATTGATCTTAAGGCGAATATTGCCACAAATCCTGTGATATATGTTTGAATGTCATTGTTAACAGAACTCTGGAGCTGATGGGGAACTGTTTCCGCAACCCGCGACACGCTATCCTCGCAAAAGGTACAGAGTCCGTTCTGTCGTACCTCCGCGACCGCATTCCTACTAACGACTAGTCTCGATCACATCTACAGTCACGTTAAAATCGAAGCAAAATGAGCAATAATACTTTGGGTAACGCTGCTAAAAAAATATATTTATTGGAAAATTTATCATTAGAGTTTTCATCAAAGTTTTTCAGTGTCATGGATCCTTGTATATTCCTTAAGTATTATTGCACCCTTTCGTTTCACCCTGTATAAAGTGCCTGTATTGTTATTTCGAACAGATCTGTGCTTACTGTGCAATTAAAGTGAAACATTCACTAGTCATTATAGTGCTTACTGGTTTAGGATTGGTGTTTTTGAATATGTTTTGGAGTTTGGGTAGCTTTGTAAAAGTACGTTTTCGATATTTGTCATTATCGTCTACTTTAGCACAAATGTAACTTACAATTTTGAAAAAAAAATCAATTCGATTTCGAACATTGACTTACAATTTCGAATTTAAATTTCTGTGTGGTAATGTTATATATACTCTGCGATAGGATTGGAAATTAAAAATGTAAACAAAGGTGATGTCATTACAAAAAAGAATTAGGAATCGTGCAAACGTGAAAAGGTTTAAAAATACATGATAGTTGATATTGTGCTTAAATTGTATACAAACAAAATATTATCAAAGTGTTATTTTTATTTAATAACATAAGCCCATAAAAACCTATTCTTCGTTTTCGCTGCTATTGGGATGAAAATTTATCATTTTATAAAAAAGTCGTCTTTTGTTCGACATGGATAAATGTTTTGACAAAAAACGATTGTATAGAGTTCTTTAACGTACAATGGAATTTTTCCATTATTACTCTTAATGCCAAAAGTGGAATCTGTTGATAAAGGAACCTGAAAAAAATCACGTTCTGTGAGATGTCACTTAGTTGTTTGTTTACATTTTTGATCTCGAATTTCCAACGGATCTCCGGCTATCCAACTGTACACAATCCATCGAGTATATAACCAGAAATAGAGATGAAATGTCATTTAATTTGTTTGAAAATTATTGTGCCATATCATTACTGTGACAACTGCGCTCCGGTTGGCCAGCCCGAGTTCGAAACAATTGACGGGTGTCGTCAACTGTTTCACTTCATCGACCAGTTAACTTTAGTTTTGCTATAATGGACGAAAATTGCAAAATTACATATTTAATTACCGATTAGATGTGATTCCGTTTATTTTGTAATTAGATGTTTTGCTGTTCCCGCACCACCGAATATAACAGCACGGCATTGTTAGATATCTTTATTACAATAAATACAGAATATTTTTTGGAATATACGGAGACGAATACACACAGGTCAGTGCTTGGCCTGTCTACATTTCAGTGCAAACGAGAGTTGATATTTATAAGAGCTGTATCGTTAAAGTGTTACCAGGAATATATGGTCCTTATTTCGTCTCTATTTCTGGTTATATAATCGATGACAGAATCACACCAAAGTAAGTGTTTTTTTTTTTCAACACTGGCATTCGGCAGAATCATCGTGGAAGTCGATGGAGCCATTATAAAGACATTGAAATTGGATCACGAATTCGATCTACGAGTATAAATAATTCGTTTTAGTTAAAATTGTGAGTTATGCCCATTAGTGTTGTCAGGGATGATAAATATACATGGTTATTTTTAATTAACTCGAAATCTTTTAACTTGGTATGCCTACATTAAAAGAACTTACGTTATATTCCACGAATGCGCACAATTTTTCGAATAGTTTTCTTCCATTTATATGCGAAGTTAACAAATTTTAAAATTGTCAAAAACCGTATCATAAGTTCTTTATTTTAATGGTAATTTAAGAGGTTTCGTGGCTATTGAACATAATTTTGTATAAGGTGTGTTTACACTTTTGCGTCTTCTCTTTAAACGTATTTTTGTGTTACATTTGCCGTTTGTTTTCTAAATAACTTGAATTGATTGAAAAATCCAAAACTGAATGTGCTTATGCCATAACCACCACGATACGTCAGTCTTTATCAGCAACTCATCATCATAATCATGACCACATGGCCACACTTGTCATCACATAACCGCAAAAATCACATACTACAATTACGAAATCTTTTACAAGGTTTCTGTAAAAACGGTTTCGAGACGGTTCACCAAGGAAAGTATCGTGATGAAACCTGCACGTCGAAGAAGGTTCACAATCTTCGGACAACGTGTGAAGTCCCCAGCCCACATTGGGCCAGCGTGGCGGAATATGGCCTTCGCTTGAGAGGAGACCCGTGCTCAGTAGTAGGACTTATAAATGGGTTGATAATGAATTAACGAATGCACCGCATGATAACGTTTTTTTGTAAAAACAACCTTATAAACGGCTACACGTTGCATTTGAAAGAACCTATTTACAGCCAGGAGTCGCATAGCAAAGCGAAAACGCTTAGGTGTAAACATTTACGCACAGTATTTGTAGGATAGGAGCACGGATTAAATTAATTTGCAGCTTGCAAATTTTGGAAACATGTTGCCATTCATACAGTTTTGCATAAACCAAATATTTATAGTCTGTACCTGACTTGCCACCTATTTTTCATTGTTATTGTTTAAACGACAGATAGATAGCGCTATACTTCCAAAAATCAGCTGCGTTATGTCTAGCCATATATTTGCCGAATTGCTGCTGAGCTTCGGTACATGTAGCTCAAGACTAATGCTCTAGTCTCCCTGTTATAGACTGAAAAAGTCGCATTTTAAAAAGACAAAGCTGAGTCGCTACGCGACAATGCTTAAATTATAAAGTCACGACTAGACAAATACAGACAAGAATAGGCGCCGTTGTGTGGAAGCTTTAAGGCGAAAAGCAAATTTTGATTTAAGTGGGAGCAATAATGTTATAAATAAATAATACTATCTATCTTTCGTAACTGTTGTTTGTTATTTTAAATATTTTTGCGATCATTTATTGTTAAACTTAATACGTACTCAAAATTACTTAAAGGTTGTGAATTGGTTACAATTTTTATTGGATTAACTTATTCCAAAAATCGTATTGCGTATTGCGTTACTTGTAAAGCTACTTGCCAAATATTGCAGAGAATTTAAACTCAGATATACTATTTTTGATGGCGTTTTTAATCGTATCATGTTCACATACATACCAGAATCATTTATTTTATTAGACTCGTCTAAATAAGTTGTTAAATGCATTAAACTATGTTATATAGTTATATGTATATCATATTAAAGTATTGTAATATAGGCTAAGTTCATTTACAAAATATTCAGACCGCAATCTGGGGGTCTACTCTCGATCTCCGTCTGACATCCGTCCGAAACAATTACTGCCAAATAAGCAATACTTGACCAAATGAAAAGACGCGTGATGCGAATGAAGCTTCATACTTGACACTTGTCTTTTAATTTTGTCGAATATTGCTTATTTGACGGTAATTGTTTCGGACGGATGTCGGACGGAGATCGAGAGTAGACCCCTGATCAAATTTTTGATGTTGCCAGACGCAGATGTGATATCAAATTTTTTACCTAACTATAGCACTACTATCGAGGTACATTCGGGCAATTTCTACCGGAAGTAAAAAATGTTCGTAATTCAAATAAACAAGACGGCTGTCGTACAAATTATTTGTTCAATGAAACTATTAGAAATAGCTGGGGAAATTTGACGACTCTCATAGAGCTCTACAAAAAAAATGACACGTAGACTTTCTACTACAATACCCGCTGGCAGATTGCGGTCGGTATATTTGGAACTTCCCAGAGCCTGCACTAAAATCGTATAATAATAAATTGTCATATTTATTTGGGATTATTTTAGGTATAATATAGTGACGTGTTGATTATATTATTGTAACTAAAAAAAAATGAATGAAACACGAAACAGTATTGAATGTTTAAAAACTTGTGATTGTCAAAGTGAGAGATGACCTCATTGTTTGTGATTTATAATTTATTTATTACGTTTTGTAGTATACAGTTAATTACATACTATTTTGTTTAATAAATAAAACCAGTTTAAATGAAATAACGCTCACTTTTAAGCGGCCTAACACATTCCTGTAACCTGCAGTAGTGTGAAAAAATTGCACAATTTATTAAAGAGTGCTTGTGTATTAGCACAAATAGCAAAAATACGTTTATGTGTAAAGATGATTATGGAAATACAGCTTTAAAATTGCGAATGTTTCTTTTAATTTTTTATCTACTTTATTTCCTTGTGCATAATGGTGTAATATTCTTTTGGGAGTGTTTCGTAACTTATAGAACTTGCTCAGATGTTCGATTTCGTAACACAACAGAAAACTATTTATTATTTACTTGTAAGAATTTTCTCTTCGACCTATTTCATGGCCCATTGGTCGAAACAAAGGACATCCGTGCAATAATAGTATTTTATTTTTGAATAAGCTGCTAAAATAGCACAATCCAGCTTTCTCAGTTTCGCTTTAAGGTAAATAAAATCTTAGTGCCGCTGCTGTACTTTCGCCGCAGGCAACTCGTGTCGATATTCATTCTCCCTGGACTTTGCGTTTTGTTGTTTTCAACTTTGTGTATTGTGTATTTTGGAATGAAAGGGGGATACGGCTATCATATAGTGAAACAGGATGAGGCAGTTGAACAACATGTGGTCTGGACTGCAAAGTAATACAATCAAAAGCACGTCATACTTGACACTGAATCATAAGCGCCAAGTTGAATTTAAAAGTGTCCAGTTTTCTTCTACTAATAATTTTTACAGAAGCACACCAAAGCAAATACTGTCCTAACTCAACATTGTGGAATTGAGAAAACACGATTTGAAAACAAAAAACTGAACGAAACCAATATTTTAACAGGGTTATTTGTAAAATACTAACCTCCCAGGACTATGTTATTAACATTATAAACAATAAATTTAAAATTGCCTCTGTGGCCGAACGGTTACCATGCGGGACTGCCACGCAGAGGTCCCTGGTTCCATTCCCGGGCCCGGAGAAATATTTGTATGGCCTACTTTTATTTCTCTCGTGAGTTTGGGTGTAATTTGTGGTTGTCTATGTGTGCGTCCATGGCACCCGCGACACAGGTTTCCCCTAGAGCGGGGCTATGTTGAGTGTGTGCGTTATTATTATTTAGTTCCGTGACTTTGACAAAACATGATAAATGTACTAAAAATTAAGTACTAAGTTTTTTTTGTACTATCAGACACTTTAGGTCTGTATTTGGTAGTAAGTTCAAACGTGCGAGCGTCCTCTCCGACGACTCCTGCGTTTTGCACAGTTTCACCGTTTAAATATGATTTATTTTCTATGAAAGTAAAATCTAACGAATTATTAAGTCATGAAACAAATAAAATATGTATAAGTAATGTACTTATTTATACATATACATGTATTCTAGTTTATAAATTTCTGATTAATTATTAAGAATAGATCACAATCACATTGTTCGCAATAAGATCCATTCAGTTTTTTTTAATTTTCACATTGAGTTTTCTCAATTTCACAATTTTTGAGCTACAAGAGTGTTTGGTTTCACGTGAGAGTCGTTGGTTGAATAATAATAATAATAACGCACACAGTCAACATATCCCCGCACTAGGGAGACCCTGAGTAGCAGGTGTCATGGACACACACTGAGAGTCGTATTCCAGAACTCTACTCAATACTCAAATCAGGACTTGCTGATTGCAGTGAGCACTGAAAAATCATACTCAAGTCCTTGCCTTTAGGGTAGTATTTCCAGTGCTTGAAATCATACTCAAGTCTGCTCAAATCCTGACTTGAGCATTGAGTAGAGTTCTGGAATACGACCCATAGACAACCACAAATTACACTCAAACTCACGAGAGAAATAGATGTAGGCCATACAAACATTTCTTCCGGCCCGGGAATCGAACCTAGAACTTCTGCGTGGCAGACCGGCATGGACACATTCGGTCACGGAGGCATGTATGCGTGTACTTTAAGTGATACCGTCCATTAAGGTTAAAAGTAAAAAAATGTGCACTTGCAGGAACACAATTAAAAGTAAAAAGCAGTGTTGGGCATTAATCAATTAAATTTCAATCAATAATTCAATCAGATTAAAAAATCAATTCAATTGAAATCAATTGCAATTAAATCAATTGCGACGCGTCGCAATTGATTTAATTGCGATTGATTTTAATTGCAATTGATTTTAATTGCAATTGATTTCAATTGAATTGATTTTAATTGCAATTAAATTTGTAATTAAAATCAATTCCGGCCGGTTGGGGGGGAGGCCGGTTGGGGCCCCCGGTTTGGGACCCGGTTAGGGGGGCCCGGTTGGGGCCCCGATTGGGCGTTGGGGGCCCATTACCGGGGCCCCAACCGGGAGTCTCAAACCGGGGCCCCATCCGGGCCCCCAACCGGGTCCCTAACCGAGGGCCCCAACCGGGGGCCCCAACCGGGCCCTCCAACCGGAGCCTTCAACCGGGGCCCCCCAACCGGGGTCCCCAATCGGGCCCCCAACCGGCCCCCTAACCTGCCCCCAGCAGGCCCCCAACAGGCCCCCACAGCCAACGCCCTAACTCACCCCCATATGCCCTATAAATTTATCATAATTGTCAGTTTTAATTGTTAATCAAAAACATTGAAAAGATTGAAAATTGATTAATTGTTAATTGTAGATATTTGCGATTAACGATTGATCAATTGTTAGTTGCGAGAACCGCATTGTTAATTGCTGTTTCGCAATTGACAATTAATCAGTTGTCAATCGTTAATTGCCAGAACAATTAAATTTTGCCCAACACTGGTAAAAAGTAATCTTGCATCTGCGGGAACATAATGAAAATTATAAAAAAAAAGTAAAAAACAGCTTTAACCTTTATTTGACCTTATAGGTTTCGACATTGGAGTATCTAGAACACGTGTCGGATGAGATGGTAGACCCTCCGATAAACAATATAACATTTGATTTCCTAAAACATTTATTCACAGCAATAAATATAACCAAAAACACTTAATTTTAAACAAAATCTATCTAAACTTGTCTTTATCAATTTTGACAAAATCATACATCATTTGATATAAGAAAAGCCTTAAGTAATATATTAAATATGTAAGTAAAATACATATTTAAGGAATCTAAGCTTAAGTTATTTAGTAAAGGATTGTATGGATTACACGATTTAACAAATTCCCATTTAATGTTTTTTATTAACTTAAGTTCAGTCCATAGATTAATGCGACGGTTTTTGCGAGCCGCATCGCGTCGAATTTTAAGAAAATAAAAATTGGTTGAGCACAGTATATGATGAGGCAAAACTTGTCACCTTAGGCCGCTTGGTATATGATAAGAAAATAAATATGTACAGTCGATGCTCTAAGATACCTGACCCTCTAGCCTACCTTTTGGTTCTGAGAGTCTTTCTATGCATTTAACAGAATAGTGTAAACGAATTCCAGGTTTTTGGTTTAAATTTGTATTTATGTAATGTAATTAAAGGTCAAATTGGCTTAAAAAGTTTCTTAAAAAGTAGTAATTCACTAATGATGCACTAAGGAAGTCATATCATAAAATGAATTTATATTTATCGTAAAACAAATTTTACGGCTTACAAGATAAAGGTTAAGTTTGTTTAACACCTTTCCTCACACTGCGCACTGATTGCTCAGAACCAAATAGACGGTTTGAGGTCAGGTATCTTAGGGCTACGACTGTTTTTGACCAATGAGCGATGCCGCATTGCTCTAGAAAAAGGTTTTTTATTTCACAAAAAACCCCAATACATTGTTGTCTTGACAATAATAATCGCATAAAGCTTGAAGTTTTTTTAATAAAATTATAATCTACTTACGAAACATTTTTACAAAATAATATAAAAACCAAAAATATGGTTTGTTTTTCAACAATAATAGGCACATATTTTTCTTACTCTTATATACATTCATCTCATTTAATGGTGTAAAATTTCATTTTTACTTGTAATTTCAAATTAGTTTTATTGCTCGTCTACGTCAATATGATATTTCTATCACCAAAAAACGTACAACTAAGACCTGTAGATAGTTAAATAATAACTATTACAAGTTCTAACAACACGACGTATATTCTATCGAAGACATCTGGTTGGAGTTTTCTATAAAACTGCTCTTGGTTTATCGAACATGTGTATGTGGAATTTTGCTTGTTTGTTTTCTTAAGTTAAAATTACTATAATCAATTGCTGGTAGCTTTTGTGCAGAAAATCCGTGCGACACATTGATCTTATTAACATCAATTTTGTTTTTGAAACAGTATGCAAATAAAAAGTGCTGTTTGGGTAATTTTTAGATTAGTTTACTGTAATTAATTTCGGTGGTAATTTTTACTCGTATTATTAAGTATTCGAATAAATTACCGTGAATTAAGAAATAATATTTCAGGTTACTCACTCGAATATTAAATATTACTTACTTCATGGTCATATTTTACGATATATGTTTAACAGTAATTGACCCTAAATTAGGTAGGTACAGGAAACGAATCTGAAAATTACCCTTTTAATTTCAAATTATATCTCAGTTTCTCTGTACATTTTTCATTATTTCAATAATTCATCAATTATTAATAGAAACATCTGTTTTCGGTAATATTACCAAAAACATTTTTCTTAATTCTATTCAGTGTCAAGAGTGTTATATTAAAACATCGAAAAATTATTTTCCGAACAATTGCACATTTTACCTTTATGACATCATTACACTCGTCACGTTTTCTGTATCTAGCAGTTTTCATAATGTTATCATTTTATATGTATTTTTTCGACGTAAAATCAAGCGGTATAAGTTAGAACAGGACAAGCTTCTCCCATTCCTAGAGCATAATAACGCAAAGTTCGAAGAATTGTATTCTTATACTGTCTTTAGTCAACTTGTTAAAAAAATATTCGGCTAATTTTATACACTGTTAGGACAATTACCGGCACGATCCGTTCTGCACAAAAACCACTTTCCCCAAAACCCGTTGGTCAAAATAAAAGGTTTTTGCTTAATATTTGGCGCGCTAACAAAAAAATGGCATAAAATAAGTGTTTCTCTGTTCAGGCACTATTATTATGTCACTTGTAAAATCCATTCGAACTGCTTGGAATGTAAACGGCAGTATAGGTATTTATTTGTTATTAAGTTACAGAGCTAGCAAGGTTACACCGTAATGCAGTCAACGTGAGGTTTAGAATTACTTGCCGACTCACGGCTATGTATAATTTTTGCCCTCGAAAAATAAAAAGGCACAAGTAGCAAATTCAAAATTCCTAGATAAATGACTTTAAAATTGTTCTACATTTTTCTGAAGTATAGTTAAAATATATTCTTAATGCATAAGACATCTTTAATACCGAAAGTTTAATTGCATTTTAACTATAAATTTTTAAACAATATCTTTTTTTTGTACCAAGTTAGAGAAAATTTTCTCTTTTAAATTGGTGGAAGAAAAAATTGCTTATAAAGAGCATAAATAACTCAAATGTAATTTTTTTATATTTGACATATTTATGATAGAAGTAAAGAGCACATTGATAGCCAGGTCTAATTGAACGAGATAAAAATAAGGGTACAGTTACGTACATTATTAAGTAAAATCATTTAATATTAGTGGTTTTAACTTAATAAATGTAATAGGATTTTTTATAACAGAAAGTATGATTATTGATGTCAATCGTGTCTTTTGAGTTTACTATATATCCAGAAATTATTGATATTCTACAAAAATATCAATAATAATTCAAATAAACATTAAAACAATAAAAATTAAGTATACATAAAAATATGTATATATATAAGCTCAATTTTAATAAGAAAATGTTAGTTGTGCCTTTTTTCGTTCCAAGGGCAGATTCCAGGCGCCCACTGACGAGATGGCACAGTAGGAGATTTCTTGATGACAAATAGTAATATACCTCACTGCTATGACATTACAGTTGAAATTTCATTCGTTTGCTTAAGGATACCGAGCCGTCATGCCTCGGCAACCTTCATAATGCTTCAAATAGAGCATAGGCGCGAGCATAATGTCCTGACGGTAGACATCAGCATGCCTAAGCCTGGTAGCCTAAGGATACCGCTGCATATTTGATTGAATGCCGAAGGATCCTTGTCATAGCATCCCGCCAATGGGCGCTGGGTTTTATTATGGACGTGATACTCTAGCGTGCGTCCACTAACGTGACAACACTGAGACTTTGAGCAGAACAACTTAGAGACTTTAAACCTCCAAGTTATCTATCACGGGCATGACCCCCCGTAAGGTTGCTGGCTTTTAGCTAGTCACAGAATTTTATTAACTCACTCACTTTAGTATCAAGTATTTTTAAATATCATTGTCGATCTAAATATTACATTCCCTACATTTTCGTTTAAAATGGACCTTAATGACTTCCTACCTAAAATAAAATGACATAAAAATAACGTATCCGTATGTTTGATGTACCGTCACTTATAAAGAAGCATGGCAAGAGTCAAGGTGTCTATGCTAAGCTGATAATAATGGCGTTTAATTTCTAAGATATATACGTCATTATTAAGGGCGTCTTCAAACTAGATGCTTATACAAGCGCTGCAGTGACGCCACTAATTTTCACATAATATTTAGAAGAGAATGCTAGTGCAACAAAGTTAGATCCGCATAAAGATTATGAAATTTAGAATTAAGTGCTAATGAGTAAGTGTTTAAATTAGTTGTTTGCACTAACACACGTGCGTTTCCGAGACGATTTTCACTCTTTTGTTCTATTGCATTCTAAAGATAAATAGGTGCAAATAATAATTTGCCAACTCACAATTCACAATTAGAGAATTAAAAATTAATGAAGTGCTACAGACGCGCAGCTCCCGCGCCACTGTAGCGCTTCTACAAGGGTCTAATGTGAAGGCGCCCTAAGGTGTGAACCAATCATCGACTAGCTTGTGGATTGGTTGGTTTAGTGACATTTCAATCGTTCGATTACAATTTTTTTATTAACTATTTTTATGAGATTTTTTATATGAATCAAAGCGAAAAGTGATATGTTAAGACGCTTGCCACGTATTTTGAATAATGTATTTATGGAAAATCCACCGCACGCCCATAGCCCCACTTAGAGTACAGATTTTTGCTACATAATTATTATTTAAGGTAAATGGTAAATGTTGCAATTCTACCTTATATAGGTATATAATATGCAACGCAATTTGAAGTTACGAGTATATTGTAAGTGTTATCGGGCTACCATTAAACGGTCACTAGAGGGCGCGTAAAGTGTAGATGTTAATATACCCAGCATTAACCGACTTCAAAAAAAGGAAGAGGTTCCCAATTCGACTGTTTTTTTGTATGTGTGTTAGGCGATAACTCCATTTGTGAACCGATTTTGTTGACTTTTTTGGTGGAAAGGGCCTGGTACCTCAGATGTGGTCCCATTTAAATTTGAAGAAAATTGTCCACCTCTAAGGGTGGCAAATTAGGGAAGAATGACTTTTGAGGTCGGTTTTTTAGCTACATTGAGTTATGACGTCAATAGAGTGTCAGTAGAATGGCAGTGATGGCATTCATTTATTCAATTACTAACAATTGATGTTGTCTTACTAAAACTACCACGCAAATTACTATGTATATCTTAAATTTTCATCTCGTTTAATCAGAATTTAGTCTTCAAATCAAACATACAACATATTAATAAAGTATGCCATCGGCTTGCCATTGTAGAGCAGAATACCAAAAAATTGCAATGGCAATTGAACAATAATTCAATGGCATCGAGTATATAACCAGAAATAGAGACGAAATAACCATCCATCCCTGGCAACTCATCAGGCAAATGGGCCTTATGTCACTTTTAAGTATCAACTCGCGTTTGCGCTGAAATCACAAGTTAGAAAACTGATATTGTACAGCGCCAACAACTGACCTGTGTGTACGTCTCCATATATTCCAAAAATATTCTGTATTTATAGTATTAAAGGTAATATGTCTAACAATGGGGGGCTGTTCGATTCGGTGATGTGGGAAAAATAGCAAAATATTTAATAACAAAACAAACGGAATCACATATAATCGGTAATTAAGTATTAAATATGTAATTTTTAAATTTTTGTCCATTATAGCAAAGCTCAAGTTAAATTCGTCGATTTGAAATGAAACAATTGAATTTCGAATTCGGGCTGGTCAATCGAAGCACAGTTGTCATCGTAATGAATTGGCAGAATAATTTTCAAACAAACTAAATGAGATTTTCGTCTCTATTTCTGGTTATATACTCGATGTCCAATAGCCATTGACAACCACTACCATAGTAGAACAAGAACAAGTAGGGCAGCTCCGTACCCAATAACAGCGCGGTTTGTACGTGTACAGACACACACATTCGCATAATAATGAAATGCGCGTTGTGACGACCAGTGTCGTGCAACGCTAGAGCACCCTTAGGTTTGAGTCCGTACAAGCCGCACTGCGACGTTTAATATGGAGTTACCATATTTGTCCTTACGCTTCGGCCACGAAAATATCGCCACGCTTGAAGCGTCAATTCGCTGAAAGCGACAATTTTAAAACTTCAAAATACACCCACGATATTTGGTAATGGGGTCTTCGGTGGAGGGGGGGAGTCAAGGAAATAAATATTTAATATTGTTTGATATTACTGGTGAAATATGCTTTAAATATATATTAATAATAATGTAAATTAATTACTATTTGCTTTAAGTAACCAAACAAAAACAAAATAATTTGTTTCAAACGATGATGCGCGGAGCGACAGTTTTTGCATACTATGGAACTTTCTCGTATAATTTATTCTGCTCGCACGCAAAAACGCGCGTAATGCTTGTGCAAATTCGCTCGTTTAAACGCTCACGTCTAGAGCGTTAAGACGGAAAGCACGCTTAAAAAATTTTGCTTTTTAAAATAAGCATAATGTGAATAATAATTTTATAAATAACGATAAAGCTCGTGTTTTACAAATAAACTTACTTATCTTAAATCGATTTTTAAGCTTCAAACTAAAAAGCGTCTAAAAAAAGCACGCTTTTTTAAAAAAGCTTAAAAAATAAGCACTTTTCTCATCTTTATTCGCTTGTAGCGAATTTTGCTGCAAGTTGCAGCGCTACTTTGTAAATAAAATCATATATTTGTAATTGACGCTCGACGCTGACGCTTGTAGCAATAAGCGAATTCGCTAGGAGCGTCGCGACTCGTGGCCCTCGTGTTATTCTACTACGCCAATACTCGTTACTTTTAGAAGAATACCAAACGTACATAATGCTGCCAATGACACTCTATCCACACACAATTGAGATGATTTAAAATTAGCAAACTTGGGGACCCATTTGTTTGGTGTCGTAGCCCTTTTATCTACATCGAAGCCACTTTCAAACCGAACGGTGGCTCTGTATCCCAGCGATTTCGAAGTTAATCGTAACACTGTCCCATGTGCCTCTAATTTCATCACCAATATTTCATCACAAGTAGCAGCAGAGCTCCTTGAGAAAGAGTTCGTCTAGGGAAGTACTGCCACCTTACATATTTCTGCCGCCAAGCAGTATTGTGAGCATTACTGCGTTCCGATTTAGAAGGCTAAGGGTCTGGTGAAATTACAGGCACATGGGACATGTCAATTTATGTCTCTGGGTGAAGGGCAGTGCCCATAAAATCTTTGCGATTTAAAGCTCTGAGTGGCACTGCAACTGTTATGGACAGGAGTGTCTCTTACCACCACGCGAACAACTTATTCGTCCCGTTACTTGGTAATAGAAAAATAAATAAAAACCTTAAAAACTGGATCGCTGTTATGCAATCATTACTGTTTGGCGGTAGAAATAGGTATGGGAACGCGAGACGTCAGAGATGGTGTCACCATGGAAACCGGTGTGCAAGGTAGTTGAAATGGCGACAATATGGGTTGATAGTCGGTCTGCCAATTACAATAATGGCGTTAGTTTAATTTTTGCCATACCACAGACTAAGTAGCACAGCGTTATCGCCTTTGGCGTGACCAAATGGGTATGCGCACTCATGTTGTGAGGGTGCAAAAAGTCAATCCTGAACATTGTGAAGTCAGTGGACTTAGCCGGGGGTGGATCGGACGTTTCGGGCAGCTAGTAGAGAGTCGGAGTGTCAGTCGGAGTCGCTACCCGACTCGGATAGGCATAGGTCGTCCTTCAGTACATCGCTAGGGAGGGTCGTGTTGCTAGAGTTGCCTGAAACATATTAATTAAATGAATTAATGAAATATTCCCTACTGCACGTTAAAAAATACAAGGACAACACATAATAGTAATGTGAGTATCACAGAATAAGCTAATGTAAAACCTTATTGCTAAGTAGCAATTTCTTCCAGGCAAACTTAGAATAAATAATAAAATTTATTTAAATATTTTTGTTGGAAAATGGAATATTAAATACGTATTGTATGTATATGTAACATAAGTAACTTTGAGAATTCCGGTACGTATTAACAACAACGTAAATTGTTAGTGTACAAAGGTCAGCTTATTCCATAGGGATCTCTTCCCATTAACCTCTGAAGTTTCTCATGAAACAGAATAATTTTTACTGTAAACTCAAATTACATAAAATTTTCGAGACCGCACCGAGTCTCGATTTGTTTCGTACCCTTTTTTTGCGATTTGTTTACTGAAAGCCCTTAATGATACTACTGTCGTATATAACTATACTCCGTTTCAATCAATTTTAAACAAACAAGTCACTGACCCGACCATAGACATTTAGTGATGGCCAATTTTAGTGCCAACTAAAAATCAATTAATTAATTTAATGAGTCGATTTGTTAATTGTTATTGTACTAGCGATTACATAACCTATAAAAGCATAATTAAACTTCCCGAAATCTTAATTTTAAATCCTCCTTCAAATCTTTACACTTAGATACTCGTTCGATTGCAATTGAAATTTTCTGTTTACTAATCGATTACAAAAACTTTAATTGAATGAACTCAATGTTTGTTTTCCGTACAGCACTGTGCAACCATAGACTATTCATACATCTTTAATTAAAAAATAACTTCACTTTTTGACTACAATTACAATGTTATTCAAATGGATATTGTTGGAAAAAGTGATGAAATATCAAGTCAAAATCTTCGAAATGTACGTGAAAGTGTTACTTATTTGATTTATTGAGTGATTACATTGGAAATTCAACCAAACCGTTTTGTTTACATTTCGTTTAAAATGTTTTGGAACAGACTATAAATTACTAAATAAATACTGCTGTCTTTATCATAAACAACGTAATCGACATTTTTAAAGAAATTAAGTTATTAAGGCTGATCACGGTTCTATGTAATCCAATAGCCACTAGATGGCGTTGATAAGGGGAAATACTTGTTTTTCACGATGTTATTCCTATTCTGTATGTACTGACCGTTAGTAAGCCGCTGTGGGGGATTATCGTCACTATCGCTTCCGCTGTCGGAGTCGCTACCGCTGTCACTCGTCGACGAGGAAGAGCTGTCGTCCACCTGCGGCTGGTGTGTATTCGTCTAAGGACAAGCATAAATATAAATAAGTACCGCGCACTATACAAGTTTGATTTTAAGACAACGGTGCTCGAAAGAGAAAGAATTTTAGTGCATTGTGTACTAAACTATTGTGTCTTGTTGGAATTTTTGTTAGGCTTTAATGACTCGATATTAAAGCCCTCAGCCTTCGGCTACTGGTCGTGATTTTGCCCTTGATATTTTTGAATTTGTAATTTTGATCGCCTGTACTACATACAATGTTTTTCATCACATTTGCGAGGAAATAAATACAACGATAATTTATAATCTTCTATGAATAAATATCGCTTCACAACATAATGGCAAGCATAAAACTTTTTGCATAATCTTGTCTTAAAAAATCCATATGGCGATAATGTAATGAAAAAACCCATGGACATAATTTAGGACATTATGGTCAACCTTGCCTGCATGATATGACACTATTTACAAGCAAGTGTGATGAAAATAAATAAATGTCTATTCCGTAAAAGAATAACAGCACCGTACATTGATAAGGCGTTTATAATATTTTGTCAACACGTAATCTCTGCAGAAATTTTATTAAACCTTGTATTTCTCGTTAAGTGGATTTGTATTCTTTTGAGATATTAATATTTTAAACCATAAACCATGCTTGGCCTCATCGGAGAATCGAACTAATCAAAATGTCGAACAAGAAACAAAATTTTTATGATACCGATCGAGAGGGTCGAGAACATCATATTATATTATATAATCTATAGAAAACAGATTTTTTCAAGTAAAATGTACTGACCGGTGCAGATGGTGGTGGAGGCTGATGCGCGTGCTGCGCATGTTGCGGGTGCTGCTGATGCTGCGGGTGACGCTCGAGCGTGTTAGCGCCTCTGTCGGGCGCGCCGAAGCGCTCGGGCGGCCGCTGCGGGTAAACCGGCGCAGACGCAAGCGGCGCGTCGTCCAGGCCGATCATGGGCAACGACGCCAGGGTGCTGTTGCCGCCGCCGGACCATCTGCCGGACACCACTCACTCAATTACTCCGGAACATTAATAATACTGGGTTCAGCGAATTATCCCGTCGTAATGGCTGATATACATTAGTCCAATATACTTCGTTCCAATCCATTTCAAACAAAAAGTAAACAAACAAGTCACTGACCTGACCATAGACGGTTTAGTGATGGCCAATTGTAATGCAAACTAAAAATCGATTAATTTAATTGAATGACTCGATTTGTTTACTAGCTAGCAGTTTTCCTTACATAAATAGGAAAAATACATAACCTATAAAAGCGTATATTTAAAGTTCTTAGGTTTTCGCGATCGTTACACATAGGAAATGAAACTTATTTTCCGGATTTAAATCGCGTATATTTGTTTTCTCAAACAAACCGACGTTTCGGGCCCTTTACAGGTCCCGTGGTCAATTTGCTTTTACAAACAAACTGACGTTTAACGGGTCCTTTACAGGTCATATGTCAACCGTGACTATGGGACCTGTAAAGGGTCCGAAACGTCGGTTTGTTTGAAAAAACAAATATACGCGATTTATATCCGGAAAAATAGTTTCATTTCCTACGTATATTTAAAATTTCCGAAATCTTAATTTCACATCTTTACACTTAGATACTCGTTCGATTGTGATTGAAATGTTCGATTTACCAATCGATTACAAATACTTTAATTGGATGAACAGTATGTTTTTTTTTTCGTACAGCACTATGCAACTATAAACAAGTCATAAAAGTATAGATGAAGAATAACCTCACTTTTGAACTACCATTTTTCAAATACGATTTTACGATGCTATTCAAATGAATATTGTTGAGAAAAGTGATGAGATATCAAGTTGAAAATTTGGAAATGTACGTGAAAGTGTTAATTATTCGATTTATTGAGTGAACCGGAACGTAGTAATACTCACATTACTGCTTGGCAGCAGAAATATGTAAGGTGACAGTACTTCCCTGGACGGACTCTTTCACAAGGAACTCTACTGCTACAACTAATATATAATGAATAAATAGTAATTGCTGAAAAGCCTCGTATACTAACGGCGCAGCCTGTGGCGGGGAGGTCTTTTGTCGCGGCGGCGAACGCACGAGGCTGGACGGTTTGGAGGGCGCCGCTGCGCCTGCGCCGGCCGGGCCACCTGCCGCCGCAGTGCCGCCGGCGCCTGGCGCGCTGAACCGCGCGTTCGGGTTCGACTGCGGGGCGTTGCCGGAGACGACTACGGACGAGAGGAAAATCCGGTGTCTCACTTCGATGAGTTGACTTCGTTTTGCTAATCAGGCTTTTACAGAATCAACGAATTTATGGATTGAAAATCATAATGATAATGGGCGGTAAATAAGTAATCACTAACGAGAGTTTGTTAGAAGCCCGAGGCCGAAGGTTGAGGGCTTTAATGACTCGAGGTTTTAATTTTTATTACAGCCCGTGCCAAATACAATGATTTTCATCACATTTGCGAGGAAATAGATAAAACGATAATTTATTTCGTGTGAATAAATTCCGCTTCAGAACACAACATTTGCGGATTTTGCAAATGGCGGGCTTTTTGATTTTTTTTTTTTTTGAAACAGAATGCCATCTGTTCTTTCATAGATAACAACAACTCAAACTAAAATGTTGACGAGAGACGTATGCGGCCACAATGTATTAGATATAAAATAAATAATTTCCGAACTCTATAAATACTGCAGAATTTGAATTCACAAAATAAATTTAGTGATATATATTTATGTTGCAAATGTTCAGTTTTTTTAAACTTCAAGTTTATGCAAATGTGTTTTGCATGTGTTCAGATTTTTAGAGCATAAAACCTTTTTGCTCAATATTGCCTCAAAAAATCCATACGGCGATAATGTAATGAAAAAGCCCGTGGGCATAATTTAGGACATTAGGGTCGACTTTACCTGCACGTTGGACACTGTTTACGAGCAAGTGTGAAAAACATTGTATGCCACACAGACGGAACAGCAAAAACAAAGTTTCAGATTATAAAAGAATTTGAATGTCCCTGTGTTCTTAATTGTCTACTTACCGCTCTTGTGAGACAATATACTATCTAATTCGAGTGATGTTACAACGGGATTGAATCATACCAGGGTTCCGGTTAGTGCGCATGCCCGTGGCGACGCGCGTGCGCGACGTGGAGCGCTGCGTGGTGTTCGTCAGGTCGGCCGTCACAGGTGTCAGCGGCCGCGGTTTCGTGCTGCTCTCCTGTCTACAAACAAACAATTAGCTGTTTCAAAAATACTTACACAAACCAATATACAATATTTTGACGTGTTGTGTTCGTGTTAAAAACGTGCTTAATTTTATTGTGAATATTGGTGGCTACGGATTTGCTCCATGATATCGATCGTCTGCTTCTTACACGTTCACTCGATTTTGTCTAATAATCACACATGTTGACCGACAAAAAATACGATGTCGATAGTCTGTCTGCTTCTTACACGTTTACTCGATTTTGTTTGGTGATCACAAATATTGATCGACAATAAGTACGATGTTGATTATCTGCTTTTTACACATTTATTTGATTTATTCTGATCACACATATTGATCACTAAACATACAATGTCGATAGTCTATTGCTTACAAATTTACTCGTTTTGTTTATGTCGATTGTCAAAAAGTCGAGTAAATCTATATGCACCTTAAGACACCGAGCTTTCATATTATAACAATCACGGGACAATATTGGGCCGATTGGGCGCCAGATACGAGTTAAGTTTTTTAAAATCATCTTCCTGTTGAATTAGGTGTTTTTAAGATAGACCACTATTCTGGATAGCCATGGAATTATCATCTTAACTAACATAATCATCGAAGTTTAAAAATAACGTTAAAAAGCTAAATTTTATCTAATTTTTAATTAATTACTCATTATACTTTTAGCATTATTTTAGAATACATACCGTAATTTTTGCGAGCAGAAGCAGACGACGTGCGGTTACGGCGCTGAAGAAGCTCAAAAAGCACATTATTGCATTTGCATCGATTCAAACGCGCCTATAAAATTAAACAGCGCGATAACCGCGACCGAAGTTCGTTTCTATTGTATTTTACACGCACTTGAATTGATTCCATAACAACAGCAACATCGCTTTGCAAGGCTGAGAAAAGGGGCGGGGGAGGGGACCATGTCAACGCCACTGCACCGGCCATCGGGCACGAGATCTAAGACTTATCTATAATCTGCCTTTTTTGAAGACAGAGTAAAATGACAGTGCATAGCGCAAAAGTGTTGCCCGCTTGCGAGCAGCTAGTGATTGTAGTCGATAAATATTCTATCGACTATCGACTGAATATTAGTCACGCTTATGGAATAAATAGCCGAACTTGTTTAATTTGAATCATCCTCGACTCATTATTCATCCAATTACTGAGCACAAGTTCATTTGAATAGTCAATTTTGAAAAAATACAAAGAGGAGACATATTTTAAAGTTTTTCATTTTAATTCAATATAGAATATATAGATAATCAAATCCGGCTACTCTTGTTAAAATGTATATGAACGAAAATTGATCTCGATACTAGTAGGCCAACTGTCAAATTAAGAATAAATAACGCAAATTAGTACGTCGTAACATTCACAATTCAGTAATTTTTGCCAAAATTTTATCTTCTTTCACAATCTATCGATAAAACTACTGCCAACAGTTGTACATAACTATTTAAAATTTTATATAATAAAACTGGCAATCCTTCAAATGTTAGTTTACTTCGTCTTCAAAAAAGACTATAGTTTAATAATAAAGCGTATGCACCAACCTTGTTTTCTTAACCTGTATGTTGCTAGAGAGCTTCTCGAGCGTGAATTCGCCCGTGACGCGGTCAATGATGAGCACGCATTCTTTCGTGTACGGACGCTGGCTGCCCTTGAACACCGTTTGGGGCACGCCCGCACCGTCTGTTGAATATATGAGATTATGTGAATTGTTATAAATTAAGCGGTAAAACAAGAACACAAGCGCAACTACAGTCACAAACACCTCCACCAAAAATATACCCGACACGTGTTTCGCGTCTATATAAGGCAACCACAGAGGTTGTAGACTGTTCGACACTCGGCAGATGAAATTATAAAATTAAGTAAATAAATTAGTTTCTTTTTATGTGTAGTTTAAGACCGTAGATAAGTTTTGGACTAAACTTCATTTTTAATTTGATCACCCATTTTGGTTATTTTAGTACTCTATACTAAGATTATTTCAATTCGAGTGACTCAAGTTAATGTGATTGCTGACTCGAGTTGACTCGGCTCGGTGTCTGACGGAGCAATCGCGAGTAGCGAGAGCGATCTGGTGTAGATTCATATGAACTCGAACCGACGTTTCACCGAGCTGGGCACGATCGGCCGGCCGACCGAACCAATCGAGTGAGAACGAATAGTCTATCCGCGGTACGAATGAAGTATTCGGCTCGGTGGGGCGGGCACCTAACCGAGCTAGCTCTAGTTCATAAAAAAGTAACTCGATTTGACTCGTTGTAGGAGTAACTCCAGTTAATAGAATTGACTAACTCGACTTGCCCATCGCTATCAGTTAACTTGTTCTGTAGCTCAGTTGATTAAGAGCGGTGGTCTCGGCATGGCAACAGGTGCTGGTTCGAGTCCAGCCATTGAAGGAATTTTTATTTGTATTCGATCCTGGTATCAATTATAATGAACAAACTTACCTAAATGGGGTACAGTGACCGTAACTTGATTGTTGGTGCCCACGTCTACTGTCGCCATTTTGTTCACATCAACAGATGCAGGTTTGAAGTCATCTGGAATCATTTCATAATCATCATTTAAATTGCTACTTATTGGCAAATGCAGTCTTGTATCGCATAGTTACACTACAGAGCAGTTCATTAGGACTGCACACGGGCCACATTATTATTTTATTGTGATCGCCAGAATAAAATATTTAAGCCATAGTGCTACAGTCAAGTCGGGTAACCTTGAACACTTTCCTCGGGCTTTTACAGATATTAAAATAAAAATGAATCGGACGAAATTTGTTTGGTCTGTAGTCGAAATAGGATTTATTGATGGTAGCCAGGCAACTTTGAGGTTCTAGGAAATTATGTGCGAAATTTAATTTGAAATTTACCAAGAGCTTTTCTTAGAAGGAAAATATCATGATGAAACCTGAACGTCGAAGAAGACTCACATCACTCGGAAAACATGTAAAGTATTGGCTTAAGCCCTCGCTTAAAAGGAGACCCGTGGCCAGTAGTCGGACTTATAAATTGGTTGACAATGATGATTAATCAGTGTCTTTCATATCCAAACTTGGAATAATTGGACTATAAATAATAACATAATAATAATAATAACGCGCTCCCACTCATAGCCCAACACTAGGGAAACCCTGTATCGCGGGTGCTATGGACACATACACACAAATTACACCCAAACTCACAAGAGAAATAAATGTAGGCCATACAATTATTTCTCCCGATACGGGAATCGAACCCGGGACCTCTGCGTTCGGCCACGGAGGCAGTTTAAATGATGAATTTAAAAAAAGTGTTTGAGAAAATTTTGCTTAAAGTTACCCTGACTACAAAATATTTTTGAATTGAGTTATTTTGGACAACAAAAATCCTCCTTCATCACATTTAATCTTAAAGCTTATGTATATACAATAAGGTTAGAATTGGTATGTACTTTTTTACGAATTGGTAAAGTATTGAATACCAAAGAGGTTTTTCTAATTTCCCATTGTTGTTATTTCGGGAATTTATTGCCTGTATTGAAAATCTTGATACAATAGGTCAGAGATTATTGTGGTTATATGTTATATCTTTATATTTCTCAATGATAACATAATAAAAAAACCCTCTCAAATTAATATTAATGTCACTTGCTTTTTATGACAATGGGGACGCTGGATTTTGAGTATGTATTATTTTATAATACCACGTGGCGGAACGAACAATCCGTGCGCCTTGTGGTAAGCGACAGGCCTATCCATAACAGTTGCAGTGGCACTCAAGAACTTTAAATCACAAAGATCTTAGGGGCACTGCCACTGTGTCCATCACTCTGAGACTTAAGTTGGCATGTCTCATGGTCCTGGTATTCCACCGGCAACCTTAATCTTCAAACGCAGAATGCAGTAACGCTCACGTTATTGCTTGGCGGCAGAAAAAAGTAAGTTGGCAGTACTTCCTTGGACGAATTCTTTCACAAGGAGCTCCACTGCCATTAAAATTTATATTTATAATTCATGAAGATTCAAGTTTACTTACACTTAATAGTATGGTACTGTGAGGACTTGTTGTTAGTGAAGCTGGCACCGAGCTTCAGCTCTCGTACCTCATAATTCAGACTGTGCTTGTCCGCCATATTGCTCTGCTATGCCATATAGGTTGTTCTGAAAATTTATATTAATGTGGTTTATTTGAGTCATTAACAGGAGTCGAAAACAGGACAATTTGAATTAATTGGATATAGGTGCGTGCAAATGGGACGAGTTGCAAATTGGAAAAGTTACGAAAGGGACGACTCGGGAGTAATACTAATAGCGACCAGGATTTATAGCAAATGCGACAGGTAGCAATCGAGACGTAATGGAACGCTTGGGGGGTGAGTGACAAGACGCGTGGTAAGTAAATCTGCTAATGACTTATCAACTTAATAAAACAACATCTTTATAAATATAAATTTATTATATCAAGCTACATCATGTATCACTGTAGAACACGAGTTTCCTCTAAGGAGATGGTTTAGGCCTTTTTGTAACATACTTTCTTATTACAGTTTATAAACATAGGTTTTGTCACCTCATAATTAATGTATTTATTAATTTCTTCGGTTAACAAATTATCTACATGTGAAATACTCAAATTTATACCCTAAAGATCAGCACTAGGCATCGTCAATAGGTACATGCAATAGGTAAAATACAAAAACTCAGATTTATAAGAGATTTTGTCAAAGATTACTATTCTAATAAAAAATCCCGCCCCGTGTCATGCCCGGCTCAAAGTTCCCATTATACTGGCCCATGTGTTCCCATTATATCATAATAGAAACAAATTATATAGCAATACAAGAGTATATTCATTTTGATGGGTTGGTACTATCAATGCTTAAAGTTTGTTAATCAAATTAAATTCATTTTCTCTAGATATTTTATAGGCAAGGTAGGAACTATAAAAGTATCATAATTTGCTTTTATGTATGTGTTTAAAGAGTTTCTTATACATCATCATCAGCCTATTTAAAAGCCAGGGTCTTGTCGGTGTAGCCTCCTTCACTCTCTACATTCATCCATGGCAAGCTCGTTGCCCTCTTCATAGCTGCTCACTTTGACCTTCTCTTTAATTTATACACTGAATGCTAGCCTCAGTCTTCGTTTTCCTACTACCATTCCCTCGATATATTCCGAGTGTCAGAACACATAAGACACATGTTTACTTGTTCTTCCTTCTTAATGCCAAATGGTAGCTTTTATACATTCGTATGAATAATTTATCCAATCTGAACAGCAACTGCTAAATCTTCCTTCCAAATATGTTTCAAATGCGTGGAAATGAATACAAAGCGACAAATCCATTAAATGAGACTAGAAACTAGAATTTATCAAATTTATAGATTTTCATTCCAAAGCTCCTCAAATGTCCCCAAACATTTCCTGCTTCTGTTTTCTATTGCTTTTAAAGGTTTCTTTCTGTCTTTCCTAACTATTATTAAAAAGTGTTCATATTCTTCTGAGGTCTGCTTTTTTCCATCCACCTCCTGTTGCACATTTCTAATGCCTTCAATATCTTGCTGTCTTTTTTTGTGTTTGTCCAGGTCTCACATCCATTCAGAATGGAACTCCAGATGTACAGTTTTGATAAACATTTTTTCAAATGTATGGGTATTTTTGAAGCAAGTATGTTTCTAATTCTAGTCTTTATGTTTATGTTGCATTACATTTTGAATTCTCTTCTGCATAAGTAAGCTTATTATAATACTTACAGTATCAGATCTAGGAATTTTGTCTTAGTGGAGTAAAAGTTGAGTTATGGAGCTATCATAACCAAAGAATCAAATCTAAACAAATCACTAAAGTAATGACAATGCTTTTTAAAATTTTCCTACTTCATTAATAAGCATATAATTTTGCACTAATGACATTAAAGTGTATTGTTAATGTAATCTTAAAATCCGGAACGAATTATTTATAAGTAGTTACATGATAGATAAGTGCACGTTATAATATTTTTAAACAAATGACAAAAAATATTGTTGCAGTAAATTCAAACAGTGCTAAATGCACTTGCTGGGTAAATAATTGAGGAAATGGCAAATATTACAAATATTAACAAGATAACGATTGCAACACGATCGTTTCAAGTAAATTTTCGAGTTACATACTAATATATTCGATTATATGCATACGTATCTTTACATTCACTGCAGTTGACAAGCTGGTCCAAATTTTTGTCTACAATATAACTTTTATAGCTATTTCTAATAGTAACCTCATTCAATACGGTAACATGCTTTATGTACCTTTAAACTATGGACTATTTTGAAGCAAATACACATAAAAGAAAGTTCAATTAAATAAAATATGGCAAACAAATTCTAAAGACTGAATAGATAGACCCTTACCTTTGATTGATTTTTTTCACCAAGGTTATCAGCCAATTTGTCACCCGAAGAGAATTACATCATCAATATGATTTTCAGGCGTACCGTGGACATTGTATTTTCTTCCAAAATGAGTCCAAGATGCGGTAAATTAGCTCAATAAATTAGACATCGACTGTTGATCGACCCAATTCTCATGACAGTTGACTGACGTATAAAGAAACGAATGAATATTTGCAAAACTCAGATAGGGAGTCAATTCATCGAACGAATGAAATAGAACGATACTGGTATTGGTCAAGATATTTTACCTCAAGGATACGATTGGTCGAATGAAGAAGACCGTCCTTGGATGTTTATGTGGAACGATTTTATGTTATTTATAAGGTTAGAGTTATAATTTTTCTAACTGAGAACCTAAGAAGCTCTTTTGTACTTTGTAATTCTATAGCCCAAATCCATAAAAATAGTGGCACTGGCACAAACTAATAAACAAAGAGGATTATTATTTATTCTAATAAAAAAAATCTACATAGGAAGGAGGTTTAGTATTATTTTCAAATCGTTATTACTTTCCATAGAAACCAAACGATATGACGAAAAAGTCGATAACTTTAGAAGTGGATCCAACAATCATGGAAAAGAACATGAGAATTATCGAGGTAAGGACTGAAAAACCTGCGTAAAGTTATTACCAACACTGATCAACAGACACAATTTCAAGGAAACAATTAACTTTCAGGAGAATCCAGTTGAAGAAGAAATAAACAAATTATTAGCTTCAGTGGACACTGTACCGTCCAAGCTAGTTAAACCAAGACCAGGTAATCGATGGTAATTTCTTACAAACAATTGCATACTAACCTACACTTCACTGATTGTAAACAAATTTCCAGGTATGTGCGTTAAAACATTTACCAAGCCAGACAATAAGAAAGTGTTTGTAAACATATGTCTTACGGAAGCTATACCGTGTCCTAGAGACATTACTAATGAGGAACTAATGCAGATATTGAGCTCTGAGGATCCATCTACTTACAGAGTTCCCATGAGTATCGGCGAGGGTCGAACAGAGCAGGATAAGTCTGGCTTACCTACCACAGTATATGATGTTGCTATCAATCCTGAATTTTTCAAAAAAATTGAGAAAGATGACTTATTTCGCACATTCTTTCTTACTGTTGTCTTTGAGGGCTTGCAGGATAAATATCAATTTGAAATTGACATGCAAAAGTTCTGTGTGCTTA
The DNA here is from genome assembly GCF_003589595.1 of Hyposmocoma kahamanoa. Classification (NCBI taxonomy): domain Eukaryota; kingdom Metazoa; phylum Arthropoda; class Insecta; order Lepidoptera; family Cosmopterigidae; genus Hyposmocoma; species Hyposmocoma kahamanoa. The sequence goes on from NW_020653726.1 coordinate 14,880,298, forward strand.
AGAATAGGAAGTCCATTGGTACTTTGCAGTCTCATAGAATTCAAATAAGAGACGTGCAGAACTGTGAAGAGGCAATGAAGCCTCCTCTCATTGAGGAGATAGGGGATCAGAAAACTTCGAAGATTGTTGAAATACCAGAGCCTAAGAAAAAGGAGATAGTATATAGATTGAGAAGGGAACCACCTACTGGTGAGATAGAGTACTTGTTGGCTGAATTTCAAATACCTGCTACTGTAAGTTTACTTGAAATTTTAGTCAAATCACAAATGTTTAAGGAATTAAATTTCAGTTCATTGAACAGATCCAAGTCCTACAGTTCTGCCCTCCTTATCATAAACATGTAACATTATTGATATTTTTACTGTTCGCTTTTAATATTATTTACTTTCATTTTTATTGTTAATTGACATTTTTCGAATTAAAAAACTTTAGGTGCCAGTATATTGAAATGCAAATGTGTTATAACAAGAAGAGCAGAGTTGTCTATATTCTATGGTATCTATGTATTAAACCATTAACATATAGATATACCGGTAACAATTCATTTTCCTTTATAGTTTTATTGCATTTGATAGGTTGAATGAAAACCAATGTTACAGGTATATAATGGAAGAGAATAAGAACATGCTTTGTTTCATTTTATTTATAAATATCTTGTTATTTTTGTAGATGGATTTAAAGGATGTCAACCTGGAAGTGGGTGAAGACAGAGTTGTGTTAGACCTTGAGGGAATGTACAATCCAGTAGACTTTTTTCTGCCTTGCAGCGTAGACCAGGAAGTTATTGATGCTCAGTTGAATAGGAACAATGATGTAAGATATTGATTACTCCCATGAACAGTTAACAATGCTTTAATTTATAATGTTAATATTATCTTTTTTTTTGCAGATGCTCTCTGTGAAAATGCCAGTTATCCATTAATTTGCTTTGCTGCTCATTTTATTATGAAACTATTCCATTTTCATCTCAAATGTATTCAAATTGATATTCTTTTGTTTCATTTTTTAGATTATGTTTATGAATTGGGTTATCAGGGTTACATAGAAAATAAAATAAAATTTTCACAAATAAATTTATTAAAAATTCATAAATATTACAACTGGCTAAAGTCAGTGGGGTTTACGAGATTCCACTAATTAATATCACAATACATACTTTAAATGCATGAAATACGTATAATACACTATTCATTTTCACTTTTGTGTGCTTTGGAATTGTTATAAAATTATGAAGCTAGTTTCTACATTTCTGTAAGAATATAACGTTAATTATAAATTATTATCAATAAAAAGCTAAACATTGCTGTTGTATACTTATACATAATAATTAATTGATTTCCCCTACTTACAAACTATCATAAAATAATGTGTGTACCTACCTATCTTCAAATTAGTAGCGACAGATACATTGTGATATTATAGGTACAAGTATTAATGGCAACAATGGTTGTTGTACACTTGAAATGCTTTATAAGCATATTTTTACTCAACCTAATTGTCTATATGAATGCATGAAATTCATTAAAAATTGGCTAAAGAAAGAAGGTGACTTGCTGCTAATCTGGGCGCAGAGTTTATTAGTATTTATCTACGTAATCCATATCGTATATCATCCATATAATCGTATTTTTACAGCAAGTCCGTTTTTCATTTTCTATACAATTTGTTTTATGGTGTTAACATTCCTCTGGAGACTTGTGACAGCTTTTTACTTTATACTTCGTTTCAATTCATTTTAAACAAAAAGTAAGTAAACAAGTCACCCGACCATAGACGGTTTAGTGATGGCCAATTGTAACGCCAACTACACATTGATTAAATAATTGAATGAATCGATTTGTTCAATTGAGTCATACTAGCGGTTTTCCTTACATAACCTATATAAGCATATTTAAAATTTCAATTCAAATCCTTACACTCAGATACTCGTTCGATTGCGATTGAAATGTTCGATGTAATAATCGATTACTAAACTTTCAATTGATTGAACCGAATGTTTTTTTCTAACAGCACTATGCAACCATAGGCAAGAAATAGAATATAGATGAATAATAACCTCACTTTTGGACTACTATAGATGAATAATACCTCACTTTTTCAAATACGATTTTACGATGCTATTCAAATGAATATTGTTGGAAAAGTGATGATATTATCAAGCCGAAATATTCGTGGAAAGTGTTACTTATTCGATTTATTGAGTGACTATTTAGAATTTTAATTTACTTTTTGTTCAAAATGGATTGGAACAGACTCTCGTAAGATTATTTAGTTGCTGTAGATTCGGTCATAAATCATCAGAGCCGGACTGCGATATTGCGCTCTCTATCCCACTTACTCAGTTTTGGGTAATTTATTATCTACTATTGTTTAAATATCGCAACCTAAAAACCTTTGAATACCATGTTACAATTTTTGGCTGAGATTAAAGATTCCGTAAAATTACGAAATTATTGCAAGCCTTCGTATTTTTAATAGTTTCAAGTTTTTAATATTGTATATTGTTTATTTAACAATTAAATATTTTTTTATTTGGGTTCCTACTAGGGTTGTTGCTGATGCAGGTTCTTTACACATCAGCGGATATTTTACGTTACTAAAAAGAAACTTAATGTTAACTTACTGAATCTATCTACATGTAAAATGGTGAAAGCTGTCTATTTTCTTTGATACTGTAATAAAATATTACTTCAATGATTTTGTGACTTTGTTAACAAAAGAATCAATCTGCATGACCACAATCAATCTGCTTGTTGTGGAATTTTGTCAAAGTTTTAAAAACAACAGCTGAACTGCTTTTTCGGCTTACAGTCTGTTTCTCGAAGGTTTGTAAATTATTCCAACATGCCTTTTAGGTCATGTCACGACTCGAACATCCGCTATGAATATCAGCATCGATGAATGCGGATAATTAATTGATGCCGATTATCTGTGGATGCTGATGCGGATGCCGATATTCGCAACAACCCTGGTTCCTACTTTCACTATTAAAACAGAATGAAACATCATCTATATCGATAGCATTTATCGAATGGAGTAATGCACAGCCCTGCGCTAAGATAAAAGGCCCGTACCTACCCGTCCTCTACCGATAAGTGGGAGAAAGAGTACAATATCGTTGTCTCGCTCCGATACTTTATGGCAGAGTCTGCAGCGAAAAAATAATCTTGCTATAGTTTCTATATAATAAAAACACTTTAAAACTCATCATGTTTCATATGCACTCCCTGCCTAACGTCCACATCAATACCAGCTAACAAGTTCTCGTCATACTTTCTCAAATGCGGTTTGATGTCTTGCAATAAACTTGCGTAGTTTGTAACAGGGATAGGTATAACGCTACTGAATGAATGGTGCTTGTTTCTGCCTAAATATAGTTTGAGGGATGGATAATTTGTGATTTGTTCGTGTTGGCACAGACCACGCTCGTTCACACAGTTCACTTTGCCCAGATGGATTGCATTGTTTAGTAACTGGAATGGAATATTAGGTTGTATTATAACCGTGCTGTGGAAATAAAATTGTAATAAACAACTTGAGCAAGATCTCCTTTTACATTGCGGCGGAATGGAATGGAAGTGTCAATTTCGCCACGCTGCGCGATAAGGCGCGCGCGATTCCGGAATGCTCGAGCATTCCAGCGAGCACGTCTTGAGGCGGTAGTATTTCGTCGAAATTTGACGTCACACAGGCGTCGCCGAATGCAGCTGCGGAATTCTCGCGAAGGCTCGTTTTAAATTAATGTTTAGTTCTTATTTATTGAAATTTAAACGTTACTATTTTATATTTTCCCTTTTTTGTGTAACATAAATGTACCACCGGTATGTGTAATTCACGCGATATTGATGGCAAGTTAACTGAAATATTTAAGGTAATTATAACAAATTTTATGTAGATACTTACAATGCCTACTATAGCGAAGTCCGCATACATTTCATAGCATCGGTAACATCTGGGAGAATGGAAGTACACCAGCCAAGGTTTCTTATCACTGAAAAAGGAAAATTTGCGAATTTAGAAACAGTGTCATAAAGTTACTGGGACAGTTGTAGCTAGAGAGCGCGATACTAAAATGTATACAAAATAATTTGTAAATTCAGGTGTTACTTTGCGGAAATCAATGTTAATAAAAATGGAACTAAATTAATAATAATATCGCCCACGCTCAACATAATCATTTATTATTATGAATTATTATTATTTTTTACAATAATAAGTGACAGGACAAACAAGTCGTGCGCCTGGTGTTAAGCGACAAGAATGGCCATTGCAGTTGCATTGTCCCTCGGAGCTTTAAATCGCAAACATCTGGTGGACACTGCCACTGCGCCTGTCACCCTGAGACATTAGTCGACAAGTCCCATGTGACTTTAATTTCACCAGCACCCTTTACTGCTTGGCGGCAGAAATAGGTAAGGTAGCAGTACTTGCCTGGAACTTTGATATTGCTTGACGGTTAAATCTTATAATTGGATATTATAAAAACACAATACAGTTTTTATGCATACAAAATATTACTTTTCCTAGTCACCGCTAGGGGCGCTGCACAATTTGTCATACAAAACTGTCAAATATTAAACCCTGTCGCTAGCGTTATTAGATTGAGAATATCAGCAGGGCGTTGTACTTTATAGTACTAGCTAAGTTACTAATCTTAAAGTATTTTCCTTTCTGCTATTGTAATTTTGATTTATTTGGAATATTGATAATGTAAAAATGCAATGCAAATAAAAAGATAACCCAGGGGGTATAAAAAAATGACATAATGAAAGATTTGTATAGACATATCGCTACTTCGGGAAAGGGCGTAAAATTTTATCAATTGTTTTTTGATAAAACAATTTTATCAAAAATAAGCTGCGGATGTGCTCGAGTTTAATGTTCAAACTCATACGATTCCGTTTAGTCAAAGAATTGCTTTTGCTAAAAAATGATATGAACCAATGTAAACTTTCTAGTTTGGCTTTTACACCTTTTCTTCCCCGAAGTATCGATATGGTCTTAAATTACCTCTTTGGGTGTAACTCTTCAGCGATAACATGTTTGCTGAATGAGTTCCAATTGAGTTTAGTGACGGAGTCGTCGATATATTCCAGCGCCCACTCCAACATGTAAGGTGCTTGTTGCAGGTGTTGCAGGCTTACTCTGCGAGAAATAACCACTAAATAAAAAAAACTTGTATGTGTTATTCTACACTTTGTAAAGTCTAACAGAGAGGACTAAGGAGCTTCTAACAATTATTCTGATTATCAATATTTAATGAATAACATATCCTGAAGGTATTTTTTTCAACTAAATTAACATTTAATTTCTACTCCATCTTTGGAGATATTTCTGCTATCATAGAAATGTTCAATTTCAATATTAACTAAGTAGATTATGTTGTAACAATTGATATTTTGCTAATTGTAGTGTATGATGACGTTCCAAGAGATGATGAAATAAATAAGGTAGGGTAAATCGTAAATAGAATCAGTAATAATTTTCCATTTTTTAAGGTCTGGTAACGATGTAAAACTGTCTGTCCATTCACTATTCCACCTTCAAACAAGGCTGAAAGCGCGCGTACCGCTAATGGTACCGCTTGGAATGTAACCAGGAGAGTGTAGTAGTCTCCGCAGCCTCCACACATCTTGCTTAGCGAGTTTAAAGTTCACAATTCAAAAGGGTAAAGAAATAGTGGTAACAAATCATATTATTCCCGTTTTATTAATATTTGTGATCTTTATATATAATGTTTATCGCACAAGAGATTTTTGGTTAACTGGTAAACGGTTCAAAAAACTAACGAGAAGACGTGTTCGCTGCCGCGATCGGGCAAAAGAAAAAAAAAAGGGCGTGACTATGGAACGAAACAAAATCAGAATGGCGCGGCAAAGGAATTAAAGAACGATTCAAAATTTAAAAACGAGTGGCCAGAAACCGGAGAAAAGGCGATAAAAAGACGATGTAAGAAGGTCACATCTCATCACAGGCTCCAACAAAAAATAAATAAAAACAATCACTGTTGGCTACCTGCATCGTACCATTCTCCGCCGTATCATTGTTTTTGGTCATTAATGATCAACTTCAACTTTTGCATCTATGGCTCCATCGTTTTGAGCGACGATTTCGCCAACGTCAGGGTTGAAAGACTAATAAAGACTCAGTGCGATGGTGTATTAATTGCCGGTTATTAAAATAGTTGCCTTTTCATATTTTGGGTAATGCCGCCGATATTAAGAGAATCTTGTCCTGTAGAAACGTGCTGTTAGGGCAATTTACAATTTGGGCCCCATAGGGTCTTTGAGGAATCTTAGAATAATAACGATAGTTTCATATCAAACGAACTGTCACAAGTGAGGCAAAAATCAAATTCATGTAGGCTAGTTTTAGTAGTAGGTTCATTTTCGGTTTTAGTGAATATTTATTTAAAAATACAAGTTGAAACGCGTTACTTCCGTGTGGAATGTGATGTTAGTATCTATTTTAGGTTTGTCTGACGTATTTTTACACTCAATAACCGCACATTTCGTCATTTTTAGCTAAAATTATTGATCTGTTCGCTGTGCAAGTTGACCTTGAGCACTGACGGCCCGCCCGCTCGTGTAGGCCCTTTGGGAGCGCTTCAATTTGCCTCACTTAGCGTGTGCGGACTAGGTTTCTATGCGTTATTATTCTAAGTGAGGGATAAGTTTAAAGAGATTAACATTCTTACACTAGCGTCACAGTACCTTTATGGAAATGTAATTTATATTAAGAGGAATAGAGTTTGTACCCTTCAAAATAACAAAAAATTGAATGCGAGTTACGTAAATGAGAAAACCGAGTTTAATTTTAATGTCATCATATAAAGCAAATTCACAAGCAGGAAAATAGTATCAAGCTTGTTTTTGTCCACCGATAACATGGTCAAATTGGGATCGTAAACTTACTTGTGGGCTTAAACTGTAAATCATCCCTTTTTAGTTTGTTACTGCAAGGGTCATATTTAACTAAAAGGCTTTTAAAAAATATCAGCAATATTTTACGTGTAGTGTTGTCCAGAGCCAAGCAGGTACAAGCGCGCGGTGGGTGAGCGTACGTTGGTACAGAACCCGCTGCTTTGGCGCCCGCACTGCATCGCGCCTACCCGAATGAACTCTAGCGGACGTAGCTGAGAATATCACAATAGTAATTTATGTGACTGTTACATAATGAAAGGCATTAAAACATCTCACGAGTGTTTTAATGCCTAATTATGTACAGTTGCATACACTGCTTCATTTACACACATATTATAAGCTCTCTGTGATGTGTTCAGGAACCGCATGTTACGACAGGCGAAATGGCGGCAAATAAAAACTTTTCTCACACATGTCACACAACCGTAGTTTCCATTTTTAATTCATAGTCGTAGTAAAATCGGACCCAACTATCATATCGATCGATATCAAGTAACGTGTGAAATTGTCAAAATTGTTTGCTATTGACATTTCATTTCAAATAAAAGTTCATCTCGACTGATATTAGAATTGAGGTCAAATCAAATTGTTTTGTTTTTCAGAGATATTCGAAATTTTAAATGTAATAATAACATCGAATTCGATTCGAGTTATTAGGAAGCTCAGACTATTTCCATCCTCTAAGAAGCAATAATAACATTTCCACAGATAAAAAATTTGTTCTAACAAAATAGTTTACCTTTATGCTAGTCGTAATTTGCGGTTTTTGAACACATTATAGAGAGTTTATGATATGTGTATAGATAACAGTATTTTATGCAAACGTTGCATATCAAGGGTCTTAAAGTGTCGTGTTTATGCCATGTGGCTTTTTTGAGTGGCCTAAGTAATATATATGAGATTTTAAGACATAATTATGTAGTGACTGCATACAATACTTTTTCGTCAATTAAAATAATGAAACACAACAAAATTATTGTTAACAATTCACAATACTAACTCAAACGAAAGCCAAACAAATGCCACAAAACAAAAAGCCAAAGAGATAAGTAGAATAGAGTGTTCGTGATTGGCCAAGTAACGCATATATTTTAACCAATCAGGAGACAGTTGAGCGTTGAGTAGCGTCATATTTGATCTTTCAATTAACAAAAATAATGACGTTCTTTTTTGAAACTCATTAAAGTTCTGTGTATAAAAATAAATCTTTCAGTTCAGTAGCGAGTACCATAGACAATAGCATTTTGTTTCAGAACCAAAAAGAGCGCCTTTGTGATATTGTTTTTGAAATTATAATTGACAGTTAAATTACGGAGTAGAAAAGTTATTTTAGACGGGATAATTGCGTTAGGTACAATTAAAGATACCTTGATCTTGTTTCAGTTTCTACTCAGAAGTAATTAGCATTGAACGTAACGATCAGTGATGGCCAATAACTAATAATGCAACAGAAGAGGCATTTTGCGTTGCTTCTGTTTCTGCTACTAACTTCTGTAACTGCGAAAGTTCGCCTCTATTTTTCATATCTGTTTCCGTTTATGTATCCCCACCTTTTATAACGTTCGCGATGGTTCAGGTGCGCGGATTGCTTGATGGGGCGGGCGAGCATTTTTTTAGCAGTTTTGTTTTGCGTTAAGTGCAATTATGAAACCAAAAACAAGCTCTGTTTGGAATTATTTCTTTGAAATCATTAGGGTCTCGAAGGGTCCCTTCGAGAATTATCCACCTGGATATACATACATATTTATAGGCGATTAAGTCTCGATTTTTTTTAAATCAAATAATGTGTAAAAAAATCGTATAATAGGACCGATTTAAAAATGTTTGATACCCGCGAAGGAACCAAAGTCGTAGGTAAAAAAAAGAGTAATAACAAGTAAGATCAAATGACTAAAAGGAAATTAGTTTTTCTCAAACCTTTCTAGCCACTATCCTCCACTCATGCATCAGCACATCGCACAGATGCCCACATTGCGCGGGCAAGAACGCCACCAGCCACGTGTGGTCCCGGCTCGATGGATCCATTATTTCTAGGATTTGCTGGTCGTTTAGTTCCATATCTAAAACCACATGTAAGATACATAAAAGTTTTAAGCACGATAAAATAGCTTATTCCCGACTGGCGATAAATGGGAAAAAAATCCCATATCGACTGTGAACTGGCAACCGGTACTATCTCAATTTTGACAACTTTACAAGATGAAGGAATAATCATTTATATAGCATCTGGTTTATTAAATAAAAATACGTAGTGTACATACATACATGAGTAATAAAAATATTTAAAGACTACATAATTATGTTTATTTAATAAACCAGATGGTATATAAATGACGCAAACAATTTATTTCTTCATTCTGTAGTTGTCAAAATTGAGATAGTACCGGTTGCCAGTTCACAGTGGATATTACCAGGTGGTGACAAACGGAATAAAAAACCTCAATTATTGTCAGTGGTGATTTCTACTGGCGACAAGTGAGGAAAAAAATCCCATATGTTACCGGGTGGTGACAAACGGAATAAAAAACTTCAGTTGTTGCCAGTGGTGATTACCACTGGCGACAAATGGGTAAAAAACCCATATGTTATCAAGTGGTAACTGGCAACTAAAATGGAATTTAAGATATCCCAGTAGTTGCCAGTGGCAAAAAAATAAATTTCTTTTTTATAAAAAAATAAAATAAAATTCGAGTTTAACTATTGTTTTACATTTATAGTGTCCAGACTTTCTGAATCATTCGATGGCGGCAATAAACAAACATTAATCGCGATTTTCCATTCCATTGTCATGCACTCCATATTTTTTTACAGAGGTCGTTTTTTTAGTACTCTGTACTGGGATTGTTCATCTTCTTAGAGGCAAATCAGTAATGGGATGTACAGCAGGTTGATGCTGATTTTACTAAGTAAAATATTCTTACCTGTACTATCCATGAGAAGGTCAATGAACTGTATGAGATCCTCTTCAGAAATCCGACTATTGTAAAAGGACCGTTTGCGGCCATGTTGTACGAGTATGGAGGGCTGGTTAGGAGCCAATTGACGGCAGTGTGTGTCCGTCGCCGACGTGCATGTCATTATTCCGAACTGAAAGGCGGTCAAAATCAAGTACTCTTTATTTCACTACCTAATCTTTATAACTCTACCGCTCATTCGTAAGGCAGATTCCTATGAGAAGAAGGAGAAGAAGCTCTAGGGGAAGGGGAAGGGGAAGAAACTCTAGGGGTCGCTCTTTGTATATTATATTTGATAGGTACATTTAACACTACGATATATAATTTAAACATTTTAGATCGAGACTACCTGCAAGAGCTAAATGGGTCACTACCACTGATTTTTGTCATCCAAATACGCAGAAACTGTATAATAATAACCTTTAGTATAAACTTTTTGTTTCACTATAGTTGTACACCTCGTAAATGGCAAATTTTTGGATGAATTTTGAAGGAATAAAATCCTAGTACAGAGCGTTTAAAAGAGAATGATATACAATTAAGCATGTAAAATCAACCTTCAGGTCAAATATGTTAAAACAAACGACGATAGAAGTTACCGTCTTTTATCAGAGTGTGTGAGTTTTAGCATTCAAAACATCTAAATTCCAAAATATGGACTTAAGGTTAAGGGACCATAAGTCCATATTTTGGAATTTAGGTAAGGACCTCTCACCTACAGAAATATTCTAACAACTTAATCTTGGTTACGCTTACGCAACAAATAGCCGAATTTATGTCATTTGAATGATTTGAACCATCATCGGCATCGGTAGATGTGTTCGTTACTATTTGCACCTACTGTCGTAAGGTATATTTTATCTGTAATTGTATCATTTATTTTGGCACAGTTACAAAATACAAATTGGACGTAGTTAAGCAAAAATGATCCAATCCACAAAATTATCAAAAATGAGTTATATGTTCCTAAAGTTTCCTAAAGCCTAACCTCTTAACATATAAACATAAATAAATATCTCTGGAGTTACGTGAATTTATAAGTTTTGAAAATAAAACAAGAGTGACAAACACTTTTAAACCTCAAACTGCCGTATCTCGAAAGTGACTGGACATGCATTGGATCCTGTTTGTTTAACTACGTCCAATTATATTAATACAAGTAAAACTATTACACTAACAAGAAACAAACAAAGTAGCTTAATAACAACTGCGTACAACATGCAAATAACATTTTGCACTTTAATGAATATGGCTAACTAAGTCAATAGAAATGTGTATATTTTAAATAAAATTACGTCTGTCTGTGATGCGTTCATGTGCTTCATTACAGCCCGGGCTTTATATAATTTTTACAATTAAGTTGGTGCTCTGGTGGAATATATCAAGATCTTTACATAAATCATTATACACCCTGCATAAACGTATGAGAGGGCTGTTATGTGAGACATTATTTTTAGCAGAAGGCACCAAGAAAAAAATGGTTTTTATGTTATAATACTAAGCGATGGGACTAAGTCGTTAAAACTAAAAACAAAGATCCGACAACGCTTGTTGACATAGAAAAATTCGTGCGATCCGTTGGTTCGTTCCGTGGCTTAGTTGTCATAGCGTTTGGGACGGTATGCTAGGAGATGTCGGTTCGAATCCGGCCGGATCGAAGGAATTTTTACTAAGTGTTCGATCATTGTATTAATAATTATATATACAGAGTGTGGAAAAAAAAAGGTTTTTTGTTATATTCTTCATAAAGAATACGTTACAATTATATTGGTCCATTGGCATCGTAGTCGGCCATCCTGTCCTAAAAATCTTAGTAAAAGCTCACCCAGGAATGTCCGTTGAATGTTAGTAAAGTGGCAAATTAGCCAGTGGGTAAACTTACACTGATATTGTCATCAGCGTCGTTGAAATGTATGCTGGCTCTTGTGAATGGCTCGACGATGTGGTCCCACGACAACATGTATGGCACTACTACCAGCACCCACACGCCCATATCTGTAATAACATGTCGTTTTAGAGCCGTTACACGCGGTGACTTTTAGCAGCGATGCAAACGTGCGTTCGTGAAACGCGCGATTGCATCGCTACACTTGCGGTTTATAGGCGATTGCATTGATGCGAACCCGCGACTGCATCGATACGAACGCGGGGCTGCATCGATACAAACGCGCGACTGCATCGATGCAATCGCTTATAAATCACAAGTGTAGTGATGCAATCGCGCGTTTGTATCGATGCAGTCGCGCGTTTGCATCGTCGTGATCGCTCTTAGACTCTAATACACACTTTGTTATCTGGCGGAAGATAACACCATGTAACACGATTTTTGTTTCTGGGTTATCGATATCACTTTTTAATTGGTTCTTTCATAAAAAATATGAATAAACTTTATTTCCCAGCAAAAGCATTGCTTTTGTGGTAAAGACAACGAATAGTTGAAATTTGCACAGTATTAAAAAAACGTAAAAATTTTCGGGTTTCTCTTGTTTAAATGTTTGTTTCGTTACCTCCATCCAGTATCCTCAACAGCTCAGTAGCAGACAGCGAGTGCAGCCGCACCGCTGCTGCTGCCAACTGAATATCACTCGCGCTCCGCAACCGTTGGTATGCTCCTCCAGACTTCAACACCGCCCACGCCGGAGCCTGCTCTACTTGCAGTGATATGCATAGTTGTTCCCATTTATCACAGTCGAGTTCACCTGTAATTATAAAATTTCTTAAATAAATACTTTATACAACAACCTCGTGTTCACAAACGAGAAGCCCAAAACAAATTACAAATACGTAATAGAAAAATTTGATGAGTATTTCTTGCCTATGTCGAATGAGACTATGGACCGTCACTTGTTCTTTAAAAGGAAACTAAAAGAAACCGAGAGTTTTGATGACTACGTCAATGCTCTGCGAACAATGGCAAGAAATTGTAGTTTTGGTGCAGCAATTAAAGATGATATTATTAAAGGATTATGGAAGAAACAGGTCGTGGAAAGATTACTCAAAGAAACAAATTTAGACCTAACTAGAAACAGTTATGATAAAAGATAAAATTATGGATTTTAAGTTGTACACTGGTTCTGGCTGTGATGTAATATACCCCTAAAATACGTAAAGCCGCTGAGGATGCAAGACAAAATTATAAAGAAAGATGGGAATTTGTATAATTATGATGGTTCAAAAATAAAAAGTGTTGGCGTGTTAGCAGTTAAAGGTAAGCTGATAAATAACAAAAATTTACCGATTGAGTTTTATATTATAGACAGTAAAGTAAATGTGTTCCAGTGTTAGGACATGATACAATTTCCGCATTAAATTTATTAGAAAGAAAGTTTCTGAGAAAAATTGAAAATTGTGATTATGACAAAATCATTGATAAACATAAAGATTTGTTTGATGACAGTAAAATAGGAACAATAATAGGTGTACAGTACAAAATAAGAGTGAAGAAAACACAGTAGGCAAAGTGGAACAGTGCCGGGGTGACCCCGTGTCTCTGCATACCTCATTAAAAGAGGAATTAGAAAAGTTAACAAAACCAAATGGTTATTACTACATATATATTTATTATTACTATATAAGTGCCTCCGTGGCCAAACGGTTACCATGCCGGACTGCCACGCAGAGGTCCCAGGTTCGATTCCCGGGCCGGGAGAAATAGTAGTATGGCCTAAAATTATTTCTCTTGTGAGTTTGGGTGTAATTTGTGGTTGTCTATGTGCGTGTCCATGGCACCCGCGACACAGGGTTTCCCTAGTGCGGGGCTATGTTGAGTGTGTGCGTTACTTATTTATTTAATTCTTTATAAAAAAATAAAAATAAAATAAATTGCCTACTCGTACATTTGTTAGTTGTAAAAAAACCCAGTTATTTAACTGGGTTTTTTTACAACTCTGCCACTCCTAGTTACATAAGGTTCATTTCTTAACGGCTGTTCATTATTTACTTTTTCAGAAGGTACAACATTTGTAATACTTTTAAAGTTAACAAAACTTAAGGTGATACAAAAAATAACAGAGCCGACAGACTTTGCAATAAAGCATTGCAAAAATAAGCTATATAATAGTGACAGTAAAAAAAATGATGGGAACATTAGGGAGTGTCTGGACCCTAGTAATTTGAATAAGTGTCTACTCAGAGAACATTTTAAGTTACCTACTTTCGAGGAAGTTTCATGTAGAATGGTAGGTTGTATTTAGTAAGTTGGATGCTTCTACAGCTTTTTTTCATCTGTGTCTAGATCCTGAAAGTGCAAAGCTAACAATATTCATAACACCGTTTGGTAGATACTATTTTAGACGTTTGCCTTATGGTCTGGCATCTGCGCCAGTAATTTTTCATAGACATTATTCAAAAATCTTTCAGAATATAGAAGGTTGCCAAGTGTTTGTGGATGACATTGCAGTGTATGGCAAAAATAAAAAAGAGCATTTCGAGAGACTATTAAATGTTTTTAAGGTAGCCGCTGAGAATGGAGTTAAGTTTAACGTAAAAAAGTGTGAGATAGGGAAGGCAGAAATCCAGTATCTGGGCCATATTTTGTCTAAGTATGGAATAAAGCCAGATCAAAAAAAAATTGAGGCAATTATAAATCTTGAAAAGTCCAAGAATAGTAAAGAGGTTCAGCGTTTATTAGGTATGACCACTTATATGGCAAAATGTATACCATCCTTATTTGAAAAATGTTATCCCTTAAGATTATTAATTAAAAAGTCACAGGAATGGGTGTGGACAGATAAGCAGGAAAATGCTTTTATAGAATTAAAAATATTTTAATTTCGAATCCAGTATTACAGTATTATAAACAAAATTTACCTGTAAAGTTGTCTGTTTCTGCTTCAAAAAATGCAATGGGAGCAATTGTGTTACAAAATAACTTTACAGGTAAGTTTGTGCATCGAAATGACTAATACGCAGCAGATGTATGCGCAAATTGAAAAAGCGATGTTGGCTAGTTTTTGGATGCACAAGATACCATCAGTATGTTTATGGTAAGTTGGTAGAAGTAGAAACAGATCATAGACCGTTAGAATTGATATTTAAGAAACTTTTGTTTGATATTCTACTAAGATTACAACGCATGCGCTTACATTTGCAAAAATATGATATTGTAGTTAAATATAAACCTGGAAAGGACTTACTGTTGGCTGATGCTTTGTCAAGAAATTGTACAAATAGTGATGAAAGTTTGTTAGAGTAGGAAATGGAAGCTCATGTAGGTATGGAAATAACTGCTTTACCTGTTACTAATAATAAGTTACAAATTTTTAAAACAGAGACTGACAAAGACCCGGAATTTATAGAATTAAAAAAATATATTTGATGTGGTTGGCCTGACATTAAGGAAATACCATGTAATTTGAAACATCTATATACTAAATCTATGTTTGAAACCATTCTTTACTTTCAGATAATTTGATATTTAAAAACAATTGTATTGTAGTACCAAAATCCTTAAGATCTGACATGTTAGAAAGAATCCATTATCATCACATGGCTTGTATGTTTTGGCCATTTATGTCTAGGGACATTGAAAACAAGGTATTGACTTGTAGTACATGTATATATAATAAATATTTTGAAGTTTCTAAATAAAAAAATTTAAGCACTGACAAAACAATTGAACATTTTAAATTTATATTTTGTACATTTGGCATACCTGATATTTTGTATACAGATGGAGGAACAAATTTTTGTAGTGCTAAGTTTAAAGAATTTGTTACGAATTGGAATTTTATGCATAAAACAAGCAGTCCTATGTATCCTCAGTCCAATGGACTTGCGGAGCGCTACATACAAACTGTCAAAAATTTATTTCAGACAGCAGATTATGAAGGCAAAGATAAATATTTAGCTTTACTAGAATATAGGAACACCGCTATATCACAAGAATTCGACTGTAAAAGCCCATCAGAATTGCTAATGGGAAGGAAAATTCAAGGGCTTTTACCCGACTTTAAAAAAGTCAGTTCCAAAAATGTTATAGTACAAAATACATTATATAATAATGCTCGTACACAAAAATTTCATTATGATAGACAAACCAAGAAATTGACAGATGACAGAAAAATGGCCAGAAAGTTGTACTGTTAGATTACAAAAACCCTAATTGTTATGCTGAAATAAAATCAAAAGGTGTAAGACCTAATTCGTATAAATTGTTAACTGAGACTGGACAAGAGTTAGAGAGAAATAGAAAATATTTTTGTGCTAGTAAAGAACGCAAATTAGGGGAAGGGATGAAGATAATGACTGTGTTACAAATACTAGAAATTCAAACCTAAAAGATAATGAAAGTATTACAAATGTTGTAACTTCTGAAAAAGTAAACAATGAACAGCCGTTAAGAAATGAACTTTATGTAAGTCGGAGTGGCAGAGTTGTAAAAAAGCCCAGTTATTTGTACGAGTAGGCAATCACCATTTTGTTTTGTATTTTGTTCTACTAAGTTTATAAGTTTCTAAATAAATGTAAGTTTCTAACTAAATGTACGTTTCTGGATAAGAGTAAGCTAGTAAAAATTAAACTTAAGTTTAAAAATTTTGTTGTGAAGTTAAATTCAAGTTCTTGTAAGTTAAAGTTCAGTTTTATTTTAAGTTTGAAAGGAAAGGGGATGTCATGGTGAGATACATCCCTAGTCGATTGTACAGCTCTAGAGTAAGAACATAATTATTGTCTGTGGTTTTCAATATACTTTACTTTTACATCTATGGTCACCGGTGTTTTACTCAACAAATTCCATCCTCTAATTACTTGTTTAATACAAGGCCAGACAGACAAATGAATTTTTGAAGGTGAACAACTTGGACCTTATGAGCCATCTAGCGTACAGTCCCGACCTGGCACCTTGTGACTTTAATTTATTTCCAAAAATTAAGAACTGAAAAAAAGAGGCTGTCGAAGGGTACGAAAAATATGTTTCAGAGCTTGTCACGGAGGAGTGGCATAAATGTTTTCAAAATTGGTTCATTCGTATGAAAAAGTGCATTAATGCTAACGGAGAATATTTTGAGAAACAATAAACTCATTTCTGACCATTTATGGTATTTTTTTCTTATTCATTCCTGAAACTTATAGTGCGCCATACGTAAAACGTGGACAAGGTAACTAGGAAAAAAAAAACTGTGAAAGATGTATATGAGAGAGTAAAGAGTTGTGTGGTTGTATAATAATTGTAGATGAATGTGTGTTTTGCTTAGAGGTGTGTGTGGCAGTGACAAGGCGTTCGTGTAACTCGATTTTCACCGGCTTGCCTAAAATTTTCCACGTATCACCACATATTACATTTTGTGCAAAATTTTTTGTGTATAAGTTAACTAGTGAAATGAAGTATACTAGTACCTTGTGTGCTAATAAATTGTGTTTAAGTGTCGCCAAGGCGCCACTTTTTCTTAAGGAAATTGATTTTTGTTTTGCTCCGGCTCTTTTAAATTTTCTCGCCTCGCCTCTGGTATGTGGGTATGTAGTAAGTGAGTGGAGTGTATGCGTGGTTTATATATAACTATGGAATATAAAGTATTTACTTGATGTCGGTCCGTAAATGTAGTTAACACCACCCAGAAGACTGAATAATAATGTGCCAGGCAACCTAACCAATTATCTAGTCTCGTACTAGGGAGGGCCCTGTACTACGAGTACCAGAGCATTCGAATTCATTCTCAACAACACCTAGACCAGAATCAATATTGAAATGGCAATTTTTCAAATTGGTTTTAACGGGAATTCAACCTGGGACCACCTAATCTGTACATCGGTGGCTTAACGGTTCGCACGGTGGGGATTTTTGTGACGATGTGTCCTCCTTCCATCGTCAGCCCACCTTTATCACCTTTTATCTGATTCCTGGCTACTTTTTTTTCAAATTTTGAATAGTTTTTTCTGTTCTTTCTTTTTGTTTTCTGCTCAATCACTGTAGCGAGCAGTGCTGCTCGCCTAATTTTGAAACCTAAATCATGTGCTAATTTTAACGCCAATTTACCCTAGTAATTGTATAACTCGGCCCTTTCGGGCTTTTTCTTTTGACTTTACTTATGGAATAAATGTATGTGGGGAGAAGTATCCTACTTTATTGCCGTGATACTGGTCACGGCACATTAGCGGCTGCCTCCGTGGCCGAACGGTTACCATGCCGGACTGCCACACAGAAGTACCAGGTTCGATTCCCGGGCCGGGAGAAATATTTGTAAGGCCTACATTTATTTCTTTCGTGAGTTTGGGTGTAATTTGTGGTTGTCTATGTGTGTCCATGGCACCCGCGACACAGGGTTTTCCTAGTGCGGGTATAGCCCCGCACTAGGATACATAGAACATAGGTTGAGTGTGTGCGTTATTATTATTACTGGACGAGGAGGTTCCGGGTTCGATTCCCGGTAAGACCAATTTGGGAAGTGAATTTTTCTTGATTGGTTCTGGCCTGGGTGTTCTGGGAAGTGCTCCAGAGTGAATTCCGTTGCTCTGTGTTTAACTTGATGTGCTGTTGACGTACAATGCATGTGTATGTAGTAATTCTTTCATCGTATCAAGCGTTTTATTGGTTTGAATTGTATCACGTCATTTCTCAGTTTTGTTATAGTCATTAGTGGTTAACGGTGTTTGTGACACAATCATTACATACATACTGTAAGAAATGTAGTTATAAGTTTTAATTGTTTTTATTGCTCGTTGACCCAAATAAATTAAAAAAAATATCATTGCCTATGTAGATTATACAATCACAAATAAAACATCCGCTTTAAAACGCCAGTAGTTCCAAATAGCAACGGAAACTTCTACAATCCTGATATGTATATTGCAATAGATACTTAAAATAATATAATACTCGTTATCTTTTATGTAGTGTCACATTGAGTTTGAACTTGTAGCGAAAAGCCGACTTTCATATGTTATATTCGTATACAGCTTTTTTGTAGTTGTGATAAGTAATGATATTAAATTGCTTAATTTTTTAAATAAATTTCTTTAGATAAAAGTGACAATTTAGATATAAATTAACAGCAATTGGGACCAGGGTTCAAAGTGATCATTATCATTAATAATTATCACGATCATTATCTTGGTGTTTGTAAAATTAATTGGAACAAAAAGCTATTTCTAGCAATGTCATGCCATGTGTTTGTGCCAGACGTATTCAAATGTATTAAAAAAAGAAGTCACAAACCAAATCGTTTTCCCAAAAGACCTTCGTGTTTATTTAGTTTTCACACTGTTCGTCATATTTAAAAAATTAGACAAAACTATGAATAAGCATGGGTAATTGTAATAATTATTAATACAAACATTGAACACTTAGAAGAAAATCCTTCGATCCGGCCTGATTCGAACCGACGTCTCCTAGCAAACCGTGCCAGACGCTATGCCAACTAAGCCACGGAACGAACCAGCGGACCTCACGAATTTTTCTATGTGCTTGTTGTCGGATCTTTGTTTATGGTTTTAACAACTTATTTCGCCGTAGCGACTGACACGGTTAGCTCGCTGGTGTTCGATCTTTGTATTAATAATTATAACAAGCTAGTGGCGTCATTTCACAAAACAAAAATTGTATATCACGATGTTGAAACCTCCTGGTATTCAATAAAAACTTATCTTGATAATTATCAAAGAAAATAAACATCTTGATAACTCCGAACCCTGCATTTTACTTCATTAACAATTTATACACCTGTAAATGAAACAACTTCGGCTATTTAATAGCTAATACTAATATTCAGCCGATAGAATATTTATCGACTGCAAATACTAGCTGCTTTTAAAGCGAGAAAGACTTCTACGCAACGAATTGTCATTTTACTTCGTCTTGAAAAAAAAACAGATTATAATCATTGACTTACAATTATATGGACGTCGGGTCCGCGCTAAAAAGTGTCCGCACTTGTAAGGCGCTAAAATCGTATACAGAGCGCGACACTCCGCTTTAGTCTTCATTTGTTCTACTGACAGCGCGATACTGCGATGACATTACAATTTAAATTTCGAATAGGTTGACTTGGGAAATTTTTTTCGTGGTTTTTGTATTAGACCCGTCGTCCATTTATTTGTAAGTCAATGATTATAATCGATAAAAGCAACAATTTGTTTCTGTAATAGTCTGTGTACGTTGTCTGTTGTAGATTTTCCTCTTCTCTGAATTCTATCGAAATACACCGGTCAAATTTTGAGTAAATATATATTATACGCGATACGCGCCTTTTACCAATGCTACATACGCGGATATGCACTATCCCCGACAATAAGTTGACAAGTCCCATGTGCCTGTAAATTCACCAGCACTCTTACCCTTCTAAACCGGAAGGCAGTAAGGCATTACTTCTAGGCGGCAAAAATAGGTAAGGTGGAAGTACTGACAGTACGGTACGGTATTTTACGGGATATATCACAGGGAGCGTGCGATGGCATTACACGATTTAATTCCGCCTTCCCCTTTCCATCATCGAGGGACTAGACGTCGTCTATATTCCACTCATATACATATAGTGAATATTCCAAAGCAAGAAGTGTTATGCTTCCACATTCATATGGCGAACAGCTACGGAGTGGAATTCCCTGCTTGCAGACTTGTTGCTGGAACTTTATAACTTGGATCTTTTCAAGGCGAGAGTGAATAGGCATTATTTAGGTGTGCATGCTCCATCGTCGACCTCATCGTCACTTTCGATCAGGTGAGATGGAGGTCTAATGCGCACTTAGATTTATACAAAAGTATAAAAAAACTTCTCTGGACAGACTCTTTCACAAGGAGCTCAATTTATTTTTTAATAATATCGAGTGACGGGACGATCAAGTCGTGCGCCTGATGGTAAGCGACACGCCTGTCCATAACAGTTGCAGTGCCACTCAGCTCTTTAAATCGTAAAAATCTGAGGCACACTGCCACTGCGCCCGTCACCCTGGACATTAGTTGACAAGTCCCATGTGCCTGTAATTTCACCAGCACTCTTACCCTTTAAAACCGGAACACAGTAATGCTGACATTACTGCTTAGTGGCAGAAATAGATAAGGTGGCAGTACTGCCCTGGATGAACGCTTTCACAACGAGCTCAACTGCTACAAAATAACACTATAAAGAGGAAGAAGAAGTAGGTATAACTGAAAATGCCTAGTAACTCTGACCTTAAACTGTACACGGGCTGATCCGGGGTCAGAACCTGAATTTAGAAGAGCGCTATGCTTGCACAGGTTACAGTGACTTCCCCGCATAACCAAGAGGTTGTTAGGGAGGGTCACTATAATCAAAACCATGTTTTTTTTATATATATACTAGACACACGCTTGGCCACAATCTCACCTGATGTTAAGCGACGATGGGACGCGTTTGCCTAAAAAATGTTCACTCTAGCCTTGAATAGCCCCAAATTGTACTTTTCGGGAAATACAGATGCCGGTAGATTCCTTTGCCGTACGCATCAGAAAGGAGGAAGCAAAGCGCTTAGTGCGAATAGGTGGAATATCAACGACATAAGAATGGAGTGCTCCGGACCTTCTAGTCGACCGAAGGAGGAACGGTGAGGGCGGAACCAAATTGAAAAGTTCCTGCGCACACTCCCCGAAATGTATCCGATAGAAAACCGACAAGCAGGCTACTTTTCTGCGATGATCAAGATTTTGGAGCTTCGACTCCACAAGAGGATTATTGTTAATAAGTCTCTTTGCTTTACGCTCCACCGAGTCCAAGGCAGCTAACTGGTATTGGGCAGAGCCGTCCCAAAGGTGGGAGCAGTACTCCATACAGGATCGAACTTGTGCTTTATATAGATTTAAAAGCTGTTCAGGTGTCAAGTACCGCTTGACCTTGAAAAGTATGCCTAGTTTTCTGGCAGCAGTTTTTGCCAAGCACTCGATGTATCGCCCAAAGTTGAGGTTGGATGATAAGTCCAGTCCAAGGAGCTCAAGGTGGTCCCTTATCGGCACGACGACACCTCGGAAAGTCGGAGTAAGGTGTAGGGGACTCCGTTTTAATGAGAAAAGACACGCCTGTGTTTTAGCCGCATTAAACCTGACCCTGTTAGCATCTCCCCAGTCGGAAGCAGCTTTCAGACTCAGGTTCAACCGGGTGACCATCGCCTCTCGCTTACACCGGATCTCTTCACTGTTGTCTCGGGCGTCTGGCACATAAATCACCGCCACTGTGCTGTCGTCTGCGTACCCAAAGATACCGGGCATCAGCAGCAGGTCGTTGATATGCAGCAAGAATAGAGTGGCGGAGAGGACAGATCCCTGAGGTACACCGGCATTTATACCATGAGGAGCAGACGAGTAACCATCTACAACTACACGGATTGACCTATCCTTCAGAAAATCGCCTATCCATGTGCAAAAGCCAACAGGAATTCCGTAAGCTGGAAGCTTGTTTAACAGGCTATCATGCCAAACCCTATCAAAGGCCTTTGATATGTCGAGAGACACGGCAAGCGATTCACCGCGTTTCTCGACAACCTCGCTCCATAAATGTGTGGCGTACGCAAGAAGATCCCCAGTAGATCGTCCACGGCGAAAACCATATTGTCGATCACTGAGGAGATCGTTATCTTCGAGGTATCCAAGGAGACGGCTGTTCAATACGCGCTCCATAGTCTTACAGAGTATGGAGGTGATTGCGATAGGTCGATAATTAGATGGGTGACTACCTTTCTTAGGTACAGGCTGTACATTTGCAAGCTTCCAGGATTTCGGGACTTGTCCAGAACTCATAGAGAGGCGATACAGGCGAGTCAACACCGGAGACAACTCGGGTGCACAGTTCCGCAGGACAATCGCTGGGACTCCGTCAGGGCCACTGGCTTTGTTGACGTCTAATTTGCGTAAAGCTTTCAACACCTCTTTTTGACGGATAGTGATTTCGGGCATTTCCGAGTCACATCGAGGTAGTGTAGGTGGTGTTTGCAAAGTAGCGTCAAGACGGGAGTTGGAAGCAAAAAGAGAAACAAAAAGATTTGCTTTCTCTTCAGCGGTATGAGCCAGCGATCCGTCATCTCTCATTAAAGGCGGAAGGGATGACCTGCAGAAATTCGCTTCGACCGATTTAGCGAGTGACCAGAATGCTTTACTCCCTGATGGGTATGAAGCTAACCTGACCCCAATACGACTAATATGGCCGAAGCGAGCTTTCCGTATCGCTTTTTTGCTTTATTTTATTTTTTTATTATTTATTAAAGGCTTTCTTCAGACGTAGGGTTTCCGGTGCTTTGCGATCTCGAGCATCAGCCCAAGCCTGGTACGCAGATTGCCTTAGCGTTTCCGCAGAAGCACACTCAGCGTTAAACCAAGGGCGAGCTTTGCCGCTGGAGGAGACTTCGAAATACGGAATAAAGTATTCCATAGCCCGAATAATCACCTCAGAGACGGCAGACGCGCAGCACGTCGGATCGTCAGAAGAGAAGCACAGCTGCCGCCAGGGATAAGATGCAAAGAAATGCCGCATCGCATCCCAATCAGCTGACTTGTATCGCCACATCCTCCTAGTACTTCCCGTACTGAGATCGGGCGGGGAGTAGACAGATACAGATTTCACCAGACAGTGATCGGATGTCCCTAGTGGGGATGAGACCGATACTTGGTAGCGGTCTGGATCGGTTGTCAGCAGAAGATCCAGCCAATTGGCAGTGTGGTCGTCAACGTCCGGTACCCTGGTAGCGCAACTCACCAGCTGGGTGAGGTCTAGTGATAGAGCACATGCCCGCGCCTCTCTTCCAGCGTGGTCGGTTTTTTGGTATGGGAACAACCATTCCTGGTGATGGGCATTAAAGTCCCCCAAAAAGACAAGTTGTGCTTTAGGATACCGTTGTTGGACTGTTTCCGCCGAGCTGCAGAGATGGTTGAACAGCCTAGTCGTCTCCGGGTCTCCAGAATGCGACCGATACACACTGGCGTAGACAATTTGTTCCAGTCCAGTGTCTACCAGAACCCACATTACAGAGAGATCGGGGTCTTCAAGGTCACGGAGACGTTTAGAGCAGATGTCATCACGAGCGTAAACGCAGGTACCATGTTGAAGATACGGCACTGACCTTAAAGGTATTCAAGTTGAATCGTTAGTAAAGTACATAGCCCAGGAAAGTTCGGATTTATACATACCAAAATACATATCGGGATATGTTGCACTCATTTTATGCAACAGCAATCTATCGTCATCCTTCTTTTTTGTAGACAAGTATAGTACCCATGGAGTCACAAAATTTCGACGGAGTTGGTTTCTAATTTTCTGCAAAAGAAATATTATATTTTATCTAGTTCTTAGGTTTTGACATAGAAAATCAAAATAATTTGTTTCGAATCTAAATCGGCACTTTAATGGACTCATGGTCACTGTTTATCGAGATGGTAAATAAATTAGCAAACCATACTCTATTCTGAACTATTGTTGCAAAAGTTTGTTGGTAGGTATATAGATATATTTAATATCGACCAAAACAATAATTAATATTCTTAGTTAAATAATTCCACAAAACCATTCACTTCATTTTTTAAATACGCAAAATGTCACAAGCCGGAAAATAAAATAATAATATACTAGAGAAGCACACACCTTCCCTCGTCTCAAACTAGGGATTTCCCTGTACTATGAGTACCAGTGCAACGGAATTCCCAGAATACCCAGAAAATAACCAGAAAACAGAACCTTCTCATCGCTGTACATAGAGTAAACCGTTGGGATATCGAGGTTGTCAATACAAATTGTCTGAGTCAAATGAGAATTAACTTAGTTTTAATCCAATTCGTACAACGAACTTTGATTTCGAGTCGGCTTATTACTAAGATTGATTATTAATTAAGACTTGTTTAAATATTTGTAAGGAGAAGCTGAATGTGTTGGATATTTATATGTGTAACATGAATTTTTACTATTGTTTTGAAGTGCATTAATTTATTTCGTTCAACAGTCTGTTAATTACTAAGTACTTACAGTACTTTATTTACTTCACAAATGCCGTGCGTGGCTGTCATAGGAATACAAATGTACTCCTATTGCAATGCATATCAACTTTACGCATCTTCACAGTTTCTATTCTGCACCTATGACATAAATAAATAAACAAGCAAGTTTTTAGTATTTACAAAACGAACTTTACCTAAGTTTAAGCAAGCCATTACGAAATTATCTCAAAATTTAAGTTAATTTAAATTAAATTTAGATATTGTTTCGTAATTTTTTGCTTAAACTTAGGCAAATTGTTTAAACTTAAGGAAAGTTCGTTTGTCTTAGTCGAAGTCAAATTTCGTTTTACAAATCTTAGCCTAAACATTGACTTAAACTAGAAACATACTTACCTTCAACTTATCCGGATCTATGTGGTCGACCTTTGGCAATGCTTCTACGATCTCTTTTATTATTTCTTGCTCATTAGTGCTCTGTATTTCTTTGGCAATTGGTAGGAACCTCGGGTAGCTGAATACTATTGTGGTGTATTCATTCTTCGTCAGTTTGGATCGAAGATTGTCATCTTCTACTATCACCAGATGTACTAAACCTTTCTGTAAGAAAAGCATGTCTATGCAAGTTATTGAAGTCTTTTTTGAAGTCGGTTTAAAAACCGACTTCAAAAAAGGAGGAGGTTCTCAATTTGACTGTTTTTTTTTTGTATATGTTACGCGATTACACGGCATTTGTAAACCGATTTTGACGATTCCTTTTTTGTTGTGTACAATCATAATTGGGTGACAAATTTGCAATGTTACATTATGTAGTAGTTCTAAGTATTATTTGTAGTCTGTTATCTGTTGTTGTACTATATGAAATAAAATAAAAAATAATCCTATTTAAGCATAAAATAGAAAAAAGTAATCTGAAATTTGTTGTGAAATCGCAAACATCTGAGGCGCACTGCCACTGCGCCCGTCACCCTGAGACATAAGTTGACAAGTCCCATGTGCCTGTAATTTCACCAGCACCCTCAGCTTTCAAAACCGGATCGCAGTAATGCTGACATTACTGCTTGGCGGCAGAAATAGATAAGGCAGTACTTCCCTGGACGAACTCTATCACAAGGGGCTCCACTGCTACTAAAATACCATAACGTAATACCATAGTGTAATAAAACAAGTGTGGTAACTCCATACAAACGCATCAGCGCGGCTGTACGGACGCAAACATTCGTATAATCTCACGATGCACTCGATGACATCACGATGCGTTGCATAACACTGGTCGTCACATGCGCCTTTCATTATTATGCGAATGTGGGCGTCTGTATATAGCGCGCGGCGGGTCGCGCACACATACAAGCCGCGCTGTTACGTTTGTGTGAAGTTTTTTTTTTTCTATAACATCAAATGACGGGAAGAACAAGTCGTGTGCCTGGTGGTAAGCTACACATCTGTCCATAACAGTTGCAATGCCACTCATTTAAATCACCCTGTGTCACCCTGAGACATAAGTTGACAAGTCACATGTGCCTGTAATTTCACCAGAACCCTTACCCTTCAAAACTGGAATGCAGTAATGCTCATATTACTGTTTGGCGGCAAAAGTAGGTAAGGTGGCAGTACTTCGCTGGACGAACTCTTTCACAAGGAGGTCTGCTAGAGGGAGATATAAAGAGTCTTATTTATCGAGTTCTTATGCTTTCGCAGTTGTTACACACTGGGAATGAAACTATTTATTCTAAATAGCATAAATTTGCCTATTCGAATAAACCGGTGTTCTGTGTCCTTTACAGATCCCATGGTCACCCCCGACTGAGATGGTAAAATTATTAATACATGTAAACGCGATTTAGATCTGACCTACCACCTCTCAAGCTGAGGTCGTGGGTTCAAATCTGGGCAATCTCAGCAAAAATCGCATCTCGTGAGTTTCTCGGAATTTATAACTGGAATTTAATTTGAAATTTACCGTGAGCGTTTCGGTGAAGAAAAACATCTTGATTAAAACCTGCATGTCGAAGAAGATTCACCACTCGGAAAATTCCCCAATCCGCATTAGGCAAACGTGGTGGACTATGGCGTAAACCCTTGCTTGGGAGGAGATCCGCGCCCAGCAGTGGCACGTAAAAATGGGTTGATAATGATTATGAGATCCGAAAAAATAGTTTCATTTCTAAAGACCCGTATTGTCGCAAGCTTTTGAAATTCATCATAGAACTTTGGTGTTTCTATAAAATTTGATATCAGTAACGGAGATTAAAAAGTGTTCGTATACATTTTCATAAATTTAAATTTGTTCTAATTCACTCGTACTAGACATTCTGACTTGGCTGATTGGTTTATACATTATACTTAACACTTACCAAGTGATATCCAATTCTATGAAGTCCATCATTTTCAATTCTATTACTTCCCAGTACATACGCTATGGGTTTATTTGAATTCAATTTCTGCGCGACTGTAGGTATATGTATATGGTTTTTAAGGTACTTCATTATAAATTGATCTAAAGCCTCGAAGACACGGTCGCCGCTGTAGTAGACAAAGCTGCCTTTCTTCCCCTGTATAAATTGACTAATTTGTACAGAGTATTTTGGTTATGTTTTCAATCGAATTGGTATTAAGGTGATCGCACACTTGTCCGTGCCGAACGCGCCGAAAAAATCTAATGTCGGACTTCGTTGTACGAAATCATATGATACTTTGCACACTTATCTGTGCCAAATTGGACGAATTTTCGTTGTAATTCGAAAGGTACCAAAATCCCAGACGAATTCGGATGATGTCATATATCCAAATATCCAGTATGAAGCTTCATTCGCATCACGCGTCTTTTCATTTGGTCAAGTATTGCTTATATTTGGCAGTAATTGTTTCGGACGGATGTCGGACGGAGATCGAGAGTAGACCCTCAGGTTCGGCGCGAACTATACGGACGATGATGCATAATTTCCTGGCACCTTGCCACCTTTGGGTATTTTCTATTAAATTCAGGGGTTTTTTGCCATTTCAAATTATATATTTATATTTTTACTACTATTTATAGTGATGATCGGAGTTCTTTTTTCTTTTTTTTTCTTCCAAAACAGTGTACAGTATAGACATTGTGCGCTTTGACAACACTTAAGAAATAACTAAACACATGTAATCCTTTCGGTGTGGTCGATTCTTTCGGCTACTCCTTATTATAAAATAAAAGAAGTATCGACACGATAAGAAGATTCTTTCAGCTCGGTCGGTTCTTTTAATGTGTGCGATCACCTTTAAGGCATAAACGCGAAAGTAGGCCTAGTAACGTCAATCACTGTGGATTGTTTTATTTGTGTAGGGCACTTTCGCGTCGTAGGATTTGTTTTGTAAGGGTACTCAGTACAACATTCAATCTGCATACATCCTCTAATTGAAATAGCTTTTTATTGCTACGTCATACTTCATTAAATGTAGCATATCTTCCAATTTGTCACAAAACCGTGACAAATTGGAAGATAAATCGAACAATATTAATCATAATTACTTAGTATACATTACGTACATATACACTAAAGTAATTAAAAAGCAATGCTACTACCACTTAAGTGTGCCCGTAGACGACCGCACATGAACTTAACTTAAAATTTATATTAATAATAGTAATGGACTACTAGAGAATCACACCGATGACATGCTCTCAAATTAGAAAATTCCCTGTGCTATGAACACCTCAGCAACAGAATTTACTCCGACAAACTACCCAGAATATTCACAACAGAATTCATTTAGAAAAGTTGGTTTACCCAAATTGGTCCCACCGGGAACCGAATCCAGAACCTCAGGCATTATGCTGATTACAGATTTTTTAAAATATTTTCAGATGGGTTGTACTAAAATATGAATAAGTACTATGTAAAATGCTGCCACGTTGAGATAACACATTTCATCTTTTAATACAGTGGTGTCTTGGGCTTTTTCTATCTATCTGCTTACACCATACGATACGACACACTTTTTCTTTATAAAAATATGTTTAATTACATAAATACTTAGAAGTATCACTTAAACCTAGGCTGTTTCTATAATAAAATCACGAATGACTAAAATCATGGGTTTTTTTGGTGGTGGTGTTTACGACTGTAGTTGCGTACACTGCGCCTGTGTTTTTAATATAGAGAGTGGTAAAATTAATAACATGAAAAAAAATTCAACATAAGCGTAGATATTTTGCACGATTTAACTTCCATTTTTATTGTGACTGGCTTATTATTATTATTATTTGTTAAATTACATTGTCATACTTACATTAGGGTAGAATAGCAGTGTAGGGTAACTCCCAATCCTCATTGAGTAATAGCAAAAAGAATTATGATATACACAGTTCACTGCACCTACTTTGACCTGAAATAAAAGCACATTATCACTGCAAGTGCACTCACTCAAGTGTGTGTGTGTGTGTGTGTGTGTGTGTGTGTGTGTGTGTGTGTGTG
>NW_020653726.1:14909498-14947719 GCF_003589595.1 Hyposmocoma kahamanoa
GTGTGTGTGTGTGTGTGTGTGTGTGTGTGTGTGTGTGTGTGTGTGTGTGCGTGTGCGCGCATGCGTGCGTGTGCATGTGCGTGTGTGTGTTAGCGTGTATATATGTGCAAAAACTTACAATTCCCTTGTAGACTTCTGCAACTTTCTTCCAATGATCCGCTACATTTTGACATGGTGGACAAAATGGAGAATAGAAATTTATGAAGTGGAAGCCTTCTTGTAAATAATCATCTGCAAATAATATGTAACCGTCACTATAGAATCCACTAAAACATAATCCTGTACTTGTCTAGTCAATACCGTTGCAAAAGCAATAACAAACACGTCATTTGAGAATTTTGTAACTCTAAAGTAAAATAATCTTTTTTTTACAAAATAATGACGTATTTATTTTTCTGTGGTATGCAACCAAAATCTTTCGAGAGTAATTTCTTTACACTTAAACAGACAATTAAACAGATTATTATTATCTGGTTTGGCTTTCTTTTTCTCAGCGTGATGGCTGGTTTTAACATACATTTACGGACCGAGATCTAGTAAATTATTATTATTTTGGA
The DNA here is from genome assembly GCF_003589595.1 of Hyposmocoma kahamanoa. Classification (NCBI taxonomy): domain Eukaryota; kingdom Metazoa; phylum Arthropoda; class Insecta; order Lepidoptera; family Cosmopterigidae; genus Hyposmocoma; species Hyposmocoma kahamanoa. Next base: position 14,910,056 of record NW_020653726.1, read on the forward strand.
TATCTATTTTAGACTCTCGCCTCTCACATGGCTTAAAAGATTAATTTTGAATTTTTAAATGGGAGAGTAATTTCCGGCTCAGCCGACCGGGGTCAAGGACTCAGGTTCAAGAACCGGCGAGCAGGACGGCCTTTTGCATATGTGCTAGAAGCGACACGCCGCTATTATTGTTATTAATATTTGTTGATTAATCAATTTGTCGTATGGTTTGAAAGTGAAAAACTCAACATTTAATTTATATTGAATTTATTTAACACAACAGAAGAACGAAGGCAAGTAGCCCACATAAACTTATAAAATTTATACTAATGTTGCCAACAATAATATCAATAATAATAATGTCTCAGACAAGCACACTTAATTACCTGGTGTCAAACTAATGAATAAACTGTTTTATGAGCAACAAAATTAATTCTAGGGCACCACCCAAAACACCCAGATCAGAACCAATTTAAAAAAGTGCATTTCCCAAATTGGTAATTCCGGGAATTGAACTTGGGAGTTCCTCATCCAGCATCCACAGTGAAAAACCGTTTGGCAACTAAGATCTTCAATAGTTTGGTCAAGTTCTAATTACAAGAACTATCTGGAAACGCCAATGGTTATCTAAGAAGCTAAACGTTAATTTTACTACACATATCAACTATACTAGCCAAATTCAATGTCGATTAAATGTCAACAAACAAAAACATATGATTGATATACAGACTGTTTTATGGTTACCATAATCTAAATATTTTTCCCTGAATTTCGTTTAGGCTTTGGATAATACTAATCTTGAGTCATGTCTGTGTTGAATTGATTTCGATATAAGTTTCAAATCACTAGTAAGTTATTTGAAACCAATTTAAAAATTCCCAATAAATAATAATAATGACTTATAAAACTGTATCATCCCTAATGACTTTTTTTATTTGAAGGGAGCTATTGGAAACATTTCTAATTATTCTAGTGAAGATATGTAGTAAATTAATATAAAATAAAATTTTACAATTTCGTTTCATCTACCATTGTCTACTATTTATCAGTAAGTATTAAAAATTATCAAAAACTTAACTATGTTGTTCATAAATCATACGTATCAATAGGTACTTTGAAAACTTTATAATAATTGGCCTGGTTATACTTCTACATAAGACAATTACTTACATACTCGTTACCTATTTCAATTACGCGAGCAGGTCGTGAGCAGAGCTAGCCTAAAGTCCGAGTATTGACAAAAACGTTCTTTTCCTATGCCTTCATTGCTGGCTTATTAACTTTTATGATTAAGAATTATATATTGAATTTGGTAGAGTATAGGTGCTCTTCCTAACCCATTGCCCCACAACGGTTGTTGCCAAACTCAATTAAGATGCTCAAAAGAGCCGATACGCTGTTTTATGTTGTTTTTAATAAAGCCTGTAACACCGGATGTCAATGTCGGGCTTGTGATGTCAGTTCCTGCGATACACTGTGTAATTAAGGGGAGATAGGGCAATGGTCCTAACTTTCTGGAATATCCTATATCTCCCAACTCATTTCACTATAGTCTAGAGGACTGATTGCAAGTTCACAAGGCCAAAAAAATAATTACACAAATTTAACAGTGTACAGATGGATGCAAATTAAGCTACATTGACGATTTTATTCTGTTGCGCTGGAGGCGATATTGGAACAAAAGTGTATAGCTGGATGTACTGTTAACTGTAAATCACATAACATAGTGTTAAAGAAAACTGAAAACCTCATTTGTGATTTTCATTAAATTTTTCAGGATGAAGATAAAAATATGGCGTAATAAACACAATAATATTTGTAGTTAACATTTTAATTATATTATTATGAATTATATCTCGCTTAGGTGATATACTAGTATTACTTTAATTACATATTTAATCAAGAGGTTTATAAGTTCTGCTTCATTAAAAACAAACTATGTAAAACTGCGAGGTTTTTAATTTAATGCGACGATAAGGTAATTAACCGGAACTTGTAAGCTTGTAACTGTAATATGAATTCCAATTTTTCACCTAATTAACAGTTACGAACCATAGATATGCCATTCAAAATATTTACGGCTTTAATTTTAATGTATAAGTGCAACATGGAAATAAATAAATCCCTTATCATATAATACTAGATGATGATTCTTCACTGATGGATCAAAAACAAATTTAGGAACAGGTACTGGGGTATTCTCAGAAGATCTCAATATCAGGATATCAATACCGCTTGGTGACCACAACACAGCATTCCAGGCTGAATGTATGTGTATCAAGTTGGCAGCAGAAGCAATCAAGCGACAAGACAAAAGAATCACTCCATTCGAATACTCTCCGACAGCATATCAGTACTTCAAGCACTGAACAGCTATGACATAAACTCAGGGCTCATTTACGAATGCCATCAAACACACATGGAGGTATGTCTACACAACCACGTAACTTTAAAGTGGATTTAAGAACACACCGGCTCGCGTCCCTCCCCTACTAATGGTCAAGAACAACTATACACAAAGGTATAAAATGTTCTCATAATAACACATGGACAACCCTTACGGTTTGTAGACAGGCGAGGGAAGCACTCCCGACGCTCAACGCGTCTTTCTCGAAAATTAATCAAACTTAAAAAGGCAAGAGCTTCGCACTCTAACAGGTCATGGTCTATACAATAAACACATTTTTAATTTAGGCATCACAGACAGCCCTCTATGCAGAGCGTGCATGGAGGGGGAGGAAACGGCCGCGCACATCCTACTACAGTGCTCCGGCGTGGCCAACTACGGGGTGAAGTACCTTGAAGTGCCGTGGTCGTTCCCCGAAATCTTCAGCAAACAGAGGAGGTTACTGAGATTCTTGGAGGAGCTTGGGTGGCACGAGTAGGACCCTGCCCCAACCACAATCAAAATAACCGCTTTGCCGTCGAATTGCGGACACCAGTACGTTGCACCAAGTACCAAGTATCATACCTTGATAGTTTTTTAAATGCAACAAAAACATTTAATACTCACAAAAATTTTGTCCGCTCAATGTGTCCACAAAAGGGTCGTTATGATACAATCCATTATAATATATATTATTATATTCTGCTTGAGTTTGGTAGTTATACTTCCTAGTGTATGATGGGTAGCTGCCATACGCATCATAATAATGTCTCTTGTCAGGATCCTTAAGTGTTTCGTAGGCTTCTGTGAGTTTTAAAAATTTTTCTTGCTCTGTTGCATCCTGAAAAAATATAATGAAAGTGAAGAATGAACTGTCACATTCGTAATTGTAAATAATCTCACATCTATTTGCCAAGTTTTATTGAACTCGGTTACCGGAAAGTGCGCGAAACCGGATTCATCCCTAACCCTAGTTTGCTATCCTTAGAGGGGAGATTATTTTCTTCAAATTTAAATGGGATTAATACTGAGGTGAGTACCTCAGTAGGTGTTGGTCCCATTATATACCCATAGCATACGTTTCCAACAAAAAAAGAATCATCAAAATTGGTTAAAGTGCCAGTTATCAGGTAACATACATACAAAAAAAAGTTAGTACACTCGAATTGAGAACCTCCTCCTTTTTGTGAAGTCAGTTAAAAAATGGTTCAAAATTCAATCATAACTAACGCATTTGCAACGCACCTGTACAATTTTTTTTTGCTAGTAAAAATGACAACTACGCTGATTTTGCTTATAAAAATAAAATAAAAAAAGTAAAATAAAAATCTTTTATTTTCAGACAGCATAGGTCCATAGTTTGTTATTATGCAACCTTATACTATATTAGTTTCAGCTGAGTGTATGGTGAATACATAGGGCGCACTATAAGTTTCCGGAACTGGCCACTTACATAAACAATATTTAAAAAGTAATTACAACATTTGAAAATTGACCTCTTCGGCTGTAGAATACAGTTTGTTTCATCTGACTGTCACTTGTTTTTACATTGTGGTATCACTTTAGAAATTGGTTGTCTACATCACCATGGATTTAACTCGTGAAAATTTTCGTAGTTTGATTTTCTACGACATTAAGTGTAAAGTAACAGCTCAGCGGAGCTTCGCTCGGCCAGAGAACAAAAAGTAACGAGAACGGACACTGCGACCACGCCCCGCACATTGACGGTCACATTGACTGAACGACAATAAGACTGTCGGCGAGCCGTTTTCGCGCTAAGACGGCTTTGATTATTTGAATATATCGAGTTCTTAGGTTTTCGCGATTGTTACACATAGGAAATGAAACTATTTTTCCGACTTTTCGGGCCGTTTACAGGTCCCATGGTCACGGTTGACTGAGGTGGTACAGTCTTCAACCAGTTATGTCTAATATTAATGCAAACCACCCTATTTTTTCACTATAGTTACAATAGTTATTAATTAAATACCTTATTTTTAATTTTACAAAGAAAACATTCCAATTTACGCTACATTAAGTTTTACAAATTATTTTATTGAATGAATTTTTATTAGGTTTAATTTATTATTAATTATTAATAGAAATTAGAATAAACTAAAACATATTAATTAGTACTGCAGTCTTATGTCTGTTTGGGATTTTTCATTAGAGGAAATACTGGATCCCAAACTGGTGGTACGGAGAAACCATCTTCCCTGTTGAAATTAGGATGTTTTTTAATTTCAATGGCCTCTCGCAGCATCCTGGGTAGATAACGGACTTCTTTTGCAAGGACCTGGGGTTTGTCAAACTTCATTGAATGTGTAGGTTTATCCATGACATGCTCGCAGACTGCAGACTTGTTTACGCGACGGTGTTTGACATCAGCTATATGTTCTTTGACGCGGGTACAAATACTTCGCTTTGTTTGTCCAATATAAGAGAGACCGCACTCACAGTCAAGCTTGTAAACTCCTGCATCCTGTAAGGGGATGTTACATTTCACGGGTCTCAGGAACTGAGAAACCGAAACGTCGGTTTGTTTGAAAAAACAAATATACGCGATTTAAATCCGGAAAAATAGTTTCATTTCCTATATTTGAATATAGTTTTCATTTATTCATTACGAAACACGTACGTTAATATATAACATCATTTTACGTTATTATTTATAATGGTTGTGAATTAAGCGGATACAGCTGTTTGTCATCATCTTAAACGAGCTAAAGAGAGGACTTTTTTCGTTTTCCGAAAGACGAGAAAAAAGCTTGTCTGAGACTCATTCAGTTATTGTTTTCTTCATTTATTTAGTGCAGAGTAATACATAATACAGATTTATTATATTAATATAATGAGACGCCGTAATTTTGTGAGCTAGTACACAAGGGTTCTCGAATTTTCAATTTGTATTGCCGATAAATATTACGTCGTGATATATCTAATTATTAACTAGGTAATGATAAACTTGGATAAGCAATTTCAAATACCTTGGTTACTTTATTTAAAAGTACCTGTCCAAAATATAACATTTAAAGGGCTTTTAATATATTTCTTAAACAAATCTTCAATATTATTCTAGTTAGTAAATTAATGAAAAATATAGTATTATTTCTAATAAATAATAAATATAATAATAAAGTATAAATACCTAATGAACATGTGTAATAACAAATTCGCGTTAGAATTTGTTGCCGCTATGACCACGTAACGTTATAGTGCGAGAAGTGATGGGTAACCCTGCCACTTCACGCACACATTTGCGTGTTTGCAGATAGCGCCTTGCTGTATGTAGTAGTAGTAGGTAACTAACTTTCGACCGATGTATGGAGTGTCCGGGGTGTGGCTCGGCTTCAAACTGCTTTTGGCGATGAAGCACCATGCAAGACGACTATTTATAGCTGGTTTACAGAATCCAAACGCGGTCGTGTAAAACTCAGTGACCAATTTCGTGATGGTCGCCGATTCGTAACAGGTGACGAAACATAGATTTATAGTTACGATCCCAAAGCAAAGCAGCAATCGAGCGTATGGGTCTTTCGAGATGAGCCGAAACCAAGCAAAGTGGCGCGCGTGCAAAGTGCCTCTAAGCGGATGATTGCTTCTTTTTGTAATAAAACTGGATACGTGGCTACTGTTGCTTTAAAGAATCGTTATACCGTGAATAGTGATTGGTACACGATCATTTGTTTGCCGGAAGTTATTGACAAACTCCGTAAAAATAACCGTAAATGCCGTATCATCTTGCACCACGATAATGCCAGTTCTCACACGGTCAGACAGACAAATGAATTTTTGAAGGTGAACTACGTTGACCTTATGAGTCATCCCGTGTACAGTCCCGACCTGGCACATAGTGACTTTTATTTATTTCCAAAAATTAAGAACCAGTTACGCGGTCAACGATTTTCATCACCTGAAGAGGCTGTCGAAGAGTATGAAAAATATGTTTCAGAGATTGCCACGGAGGAGTGGCATAAATGTTTTCAAAATTGGTTTATTCGTATGAAAAAGTGCACATTAGTGCACTTTTTCATACTAACGTTAATATTTTGAGAAACAATAAATTAATTTCTGACCATTTATAGTATTTTTTCCTTATTCAATCCGGAAACTTATAGTGCGCCCCACGTTCGTTCGTGTACATTAAAATGTTCAAAATCGAGGTGCCACAATATTCAAAATACATAATATAAAAATCACAATAAAACTGAAACTAAATAAGTTATAAAAAAAACCGATTATAGGGGGTTGTAGATCTCGTTTTCGCTAAAAATGTCGATTACATCAGTTACGGATGGCAATACAGGTTTTTAACGAGAAATATTTTACAAATGTGTTGCTTATGGTTTTAGATACAAAAAAAACACGTATTGCTTACTTCAAGTGAATTAATTTACTACAAAAATTATTACTTACAGGATTTTTATCAGGATGAAGTTTGATAGCCAATTTTTTATAAGCCTGTCTAATTTCCTGGGCAGTCGCATGCTTTGTCACTCCTAATATCTCATAGTATGTGACTTCTGATAGATATGCAGTTTCTATTAAAACTAGACATACGAAGATTAGCTTCCACCTAGGAACAAGTAATGATTGGTGGAATTACAATTAATAGTTAGTGAAACATTAAAAAACAAAAGGTATTAATGTGTAGCTAGCTAGTAGCAGCCATAACATGACGGTAGTAACTTAGTGGAGGATAGTTGTTTCACAATTGGGAGGTTGACGGTTAAATCCTTGTGGTGCATTTAGCTATGATTTTCAAATCTAAATTACGTATATTTGTGAAGTAGCAAAATAATTGACTAATAGTGAAGGAAAACATTGTGTTGAAACATGCACACTAAAGGTTCTGTATGGCTTGTGTAAAAAAAATTAAGGACATAACGTTGATGCGACAGATAAACAGCGTCAGCTTCCATCTCATTAAAAAAAAAAAAATGTTTATTAGTTATTAGAATTATTACTCAGACATTATTATGATCATTTTTTATTTTTTATATTGTAATGTATAGCTTCATATAAGAGCACAATGCAGTTACTTAGGTTCATTTGTAATTATAATTATATTATTTGATTTTTAATTCGGCACATAATCACGTATAAAACATATTTTAATTACCTCGACGTTTCGGACATTTTGCAACATCCATGGTCTCGAAGGGACTTTAATGGCGGGTGTCAGCATCTTCTAGCCGTGCGAGTTTTTCTAACTACCAGCAGCTGATCTTCAATATTCTGCTCTCGGAATGAAAGAAGGCACAACTGCTGTGTAAAGTACGCATAGTCGTGCCTTTTTTCGTTACGAGGGCAGTATTTATTTGTGCAGGGGTTAGGGGTTAGGGTTCTCACTAGACCGACACATGACAATCACGACATACGGCGACTTGTCGGGCGATACTTGATGTCGTTTACATTTGCTGATAACTGGATCCCATGACGATGAAAGCTTAAAACCTTCTTTTTTGGTTGAAATTACGGTGTTTTTTAATTTCAATAGCTTCACGTACGATTCTACTATATTGATGACGTTCTGTAGAAAGGATCTTGGGATTATGAAGCTCAATCCAGTGGTTTGGACCTGATTCCAGCAAATGCTCGGCTATTGCTGCTATTTATATAGTGTTGTGTGTCGGTCTAGTGAGAACCCTAGTGCACAAATAAATAATGAAGATCAAGTGCGGGTAGTTAGAAAAACTCGCACGGCTAGAACATGCTGACACCCGCCTTTTCAGTCCCTTCGAGACCATGGACGTTGGCAATATGCCCGAAACGTCGAGGTAATTAAAATATGTTTTATACGTGATTAGGTCCCGAATTAAAAATCAAACAATGTGTGAAAGTTTAAATTAAAGTATAATTATATTCTTTTTCTTTAATTAGGTTTTGTCGTCTTGTAACTTTATTTTACTTTTGGTTTTAAATACATAACTTATAAATGTTAAGTATATAAAACCATCTACCTCCTTAAGGCTCCAGGTGAAAACCAGCTGAAATAGCTATTATTGTGTATTTTAGTTTTTTAATTTATTACCTTCTTTTGTTTTTAACTGATACTATTTCGACTCATCCGAAGAACAAAGTATGATGTGATTATACAGTGAAAAGAGGATAAATACATAATTTCGTTATTCAAACTAAGGTTTGTGTAAAGATGTTTTGAGAATTTTTATATATTATTTCGTTTGGGAAATATAAAATCGAACAACAGTCGATCTGACATCCACAGCGAAGAAGAACGAACGAAATGTACTTTGTCCTGAGAACAAGTAGTCTTGCACATGGATCTTTGTTCTATGGATGAGTCGATTTGTAACATTTGTAATATTATTTGTGAATTGTTGCATAAATGTTTCTTTCTTTCTTGAAAAATATTGGAAAACATATGAAGTCCCTATCACGTGTTGGGATTGTGTAGCAGACTACAGCCAAAACCTTCTAACTGAAGGAGACCGACGCTTAACAGGTGGTGAATGCAATTATATGTAACACTTCCTTAATATTTAAAACAAATGTTAGAACAAAATTTTACATGTGATGTTGAAATATTATGAATGTTGGCACCATCAGTATGATTTTAATTTTGTGGTGCAAACTTGTTCTTATCATATTGAAGACCACTTGTATTGGTCACTGATTTTGGCTCAATAAGTATGTTTAGCAGTCCATAAGTCGACCCATCACATGTCTTGGAGACACAGTGTCCCTAACGATTTTGGTAGAAATACTTATTTGATTTTTTATAATTATTAAGACAACGATCAAACACTCAAAAAAAATTTCTTCTATCCGGCTGGATTTGAACCAATATCTTTTAGCATACCGTGGCAGACGCACTACCAACTAACGAACCAGCAGACCTCACAAATTTTTCTGTGTTTGTTGTCATGTAATTGTATTTGGTTGGCTAGATCGAAGGAAGTTATTCTGAGTATTAATAATTACAAACTAGTAGAGTCATTTCACATAAAAAAGAGGTAATTGAATATCAATTCAATAAAAATTTAAACTTATTTACTTTTTTTTTAAGGGTGGCTGAAAACAGATGCGCGTTAGAGATACCATGTGGCTCTTAAACTTATTTATATTGTGGCAGAACGGAGTGGAAGTGAATTTTTGTAACATAGCATTATTCCGCAGAAGATTTCGGCTTCTGTCTAGTTTGTAAGTTACACAATTGACAATAAAGTACATTATGCTATGTTATTAAAATTAGCTTCCACTCCGTTCCGCCGCAATATAAATTGAGCCTTAGGACACCACAACACCAAAATCATTAGGGTCATCTGTCTTTAGAATGTGTAACAGGCTAATGAGAATAATAAGGTAATCTAGCTGAAAATAAAGAGTTTTTTTTCCAAGAAAACTTAATCATTTTACATCGAAGACAAAATCAGCTGCTTGCTATTGAATGTTTATACAGGTGATTATTATTTTTTATAAGAGCCATCAAATAATGTATTCATTAAAGAAATACTCATTAAAATTCTAGCATGTCCTTAGGGAACAGCCTGTATTATAACTTCTGACACTTAGCTTTTAAGGATTATGTTAGGTGAGGTAATGAGCTTCCGGTTTGTCTGCAATATCAATTTGGGATTATATTAAACATAATCTTTTAAATAGACCCGATTCACAGTTGGTTGTGTATTGGAAATTGAAAGCATGGTTTTGATTTTCAAAGCTCGTTGAAAGTAACTAAATACAAAAGTTTTCCAATAAACAAATTATACTTACATCTCGATCGCACAAAAACTGAAAAGTTGATTGACCTTTTAATAAGAATTATGTGAAGAACCTTATCTTGTTTGTACTTTGGCGTGTTCTGACACTTTTTGACTATGTCCCGTGGTAGTCATTAACGATCTTGTGCCATATTAAAGATAAAAATAATTACTTTTTATGTAGGCGGTGATTATGGCATACATCACACGATTGAATGAACTGTCACAATTACAGGACAGATTCGAAATGACATTAACATACTCCTTTTCACGCAGATATTCGCACAGCCTTAAAAAAAATACAAAAATGGGTTTTTAAGCAGAAAGAAAAAAGACGTGACACCACAAAAAACTTCCTCAATGTGTGTAGAGGATGGAAGCGGGTATTTAATTTTAGCAGACACATGTCAAACATGTTAGCTTAAATTAAAAACTGTTTGACTAAGTTTCATCTTTTGTAAAATGGAATGTTACTGTAATTCTATTGGACTATGTATGACACTACACTTACGCACACACACGTGATTATAATATCCGCTTCCGTGTCTTTCGCGGTTTTTATTTCTTTAAACCATGGCTGTGTAGGTTCTCTGTCGTTGTAGATTTGTACATTCTCCTCTCAGTAAATTCTGTCGAAATTCAGAAAAGACATTGGTGAAATTATCGATTACTTGATGGGGCCATAACATTTAAAAGAAGAAGAATACCCCAATAAACTTCATTATCTTCACAGCAGAGCTATAGCTTTTAACTCCTTGTTTTGGAATGAACAGGCATGCGCGAGGCCAGCGTGTACCATTTTTGTATTACCAATCCACATTTATAGATATTGATATTGTGGACCAATGTAAGCCTATATGTACAGTTGCAAAAAATATTAGGTAATATGAATTTATATTACACAATATCGAAGCGTTCAAGGTAGAACACAATTCGTGTATGAATTTTTGTGAAATGTGGAAGCTAACTCATTTAAAGTATATTTTCATGCACTTTTCAATTATATAATATACCGGGTTAGTGATTGAATCTTTTCTGTATTACACTGTTACAATCACGTATCACGTATTTGATAATCATCATGATAATTATCCGATATATTATCCGTTTATTATCCACGCTGATTCTTAGTTATGTCTTTTTAATTTTTCAAATTCTTTGGGAAAACGATCAGGTTTGTGACTTTTTAGATTGACATTTGTAGCATTTGACATGACTAATTATTATCACGGTAAGATAATTACCGTGATAGTTATCATTATAATTTTATGTGGTCTGTGTTTATAGTTATCACTTCGAACCTTGAGAAAAATATTCTGTAGTGGACATAAAAATTCACACATTTTTTGGGTTTTGCCGTCACATTTGTACTGATTTAAGGATTTTTAAATAATTTAGGGATATCGGGAGTACCAAAAAGCGAGATCCATATCTGGTACCAGTTTTGCATGCCCCAATTACAGCAAAATACTTAAATAAAAATACAGTATGTAGTATAAATTTTTATTATTTTTGAAATATCATTAAATTGGACATTCTCCATTGTTAAACGTAAGAATACAAAATTAATGAAACATAAATATAATAACATTATGTTTTAGTATAGTTTAGATCACAGTCAACGAACCGTACTAAGTACAGTCAGCCACATAAGCTTAAAGTATCACAAAATATGGAATATTTCTGGCAATTATGGCCCTGATTGGTTTGTAATCAATGCCAAATAATTTTAAACTCTGTGTTTAAATTAATCCATTTTAAAAGGGTTCTGGCAGAAAACCAGCGCCATGAGCCAGCGCTTTTAATGATTTTAATAATATTAATATACCAAACAACTAGCCTGAGGAAAATAGGTTTCCTTTATATGCTAGGTATTTACGCAGTCAACACATGGTGTATCATTGTAAAATAACAATAAGAAGTTATTAAAGTTCTTGTTTTCATTTTTATATTGGGCACATGACAAACAAAGGGTGTCTATCATAGTTTCCTGACCTAGCTTTGTTACCATTGTTTAGGAATAGGCGTTACAAATCGTATATAGTTACTGAATATATATGTTGTGGCAATATCGAATATCCGATATCGTGTATCTTAGAAATTATACCGATATTGCTCCGCATCGCGTATTTTATAGCGATGCCGAATCAAGCCGAGCGATTAACGAGTGGATAGCAACACGAAATCGTAGATTCTCCAAACTATATACCGATATTGTTTCGTAAAAATGTTCACCATTTTTTGTGCGTCTTCGAAACTGTGTACTAATATTGGCCCGCATTGCTCTTGTAAAACTATATCCAATAATATATAGTTTCGACATCTGATTCCGAATACCAGTAACGGCAATGTATCAACGCAGCGCGCACGTGGGCTGTATCCTTGAATATATAGTTTCAGAAAATATATATATAGTTTGGAAATCCGATTTCAAATATCAATATATAGTTTCGATACGATATTCCGAAAAAGCTATAGGTATTACCCATCCCTACTAATGTTCTTCAATATATTGAATTTTTTCGTAATAAATGTTTCATGACCATGGATACAAAGTCTTCAGTCGAAATATATCGATAATAAACATAGAATATAATCTAAAACAGTAATAGTATATTATTAGAACAAAATTAACTATTTTTTTCTGTAGTATTTACGATGAATTTAAATACAAAATAAATATACAAAAGGACTCTAATTGCCAAATTTAATAATAAACTACATGGACCTTGGGAGACTTGTTAATAAAGGCATAATGCAGGGGGCAACATTGTCACCTCTACTGCATAACTTAACATCTCCAACCGTTAATTTTATTCGCATCACAAGTTCTCTAATATCCATTCTGTCTACAGTGTTGCCATGTTCATGTAACCATAATAAAAAACTACTCAATGCTCAAGTCAGGACTTGAGTATGATTTAAAGCACTGAAAATCATATTCAAATCCTTGCTATTAGGGTCGTATTTCCAGTGCTTGAAATCATACTCAAGTCTGCTCAAGTCCTGACTAGAGCATTGAGTAGAGTTCTGGAATACGACCCTAAGTCTCAAAAGTCTATACACCCGAGACTGAGAACATCATCAAATACCAAAAAGCCGTCGAGAATCTTGAAATATTCGAAGCCGAGATTATCAGTATGAAAGCCCTAATCGCTAGCTTATATACCAGCATGCAAGCATGGTTATTAGATAACAAGTACGTAATTTACAGTTCATATTAAGTTTTCAAAGTTATAGAAGTTATCTAGCTTCTTCGTAGACATATCATTGGTAATGTAGCGAAATACAAATCTCTTTGATATAGTCTTTTTAAGTTTACTTTTAAATTCTAAATTTAAATGCGATTGTTTTTGGCAGCTTTTCTGACTGTTGTTTTTCATGTGGTCTGTGGTTTGCCTGTTCGATTTCTGTTCTGCGATTCGCTACATCGCGCTGTAGCCAGTCGCAGCAGTCACTACAAATCTCTTTTATAGACCCGACACGCGCCCGATCCGCATCCGCTCTCTCTGTGTTTCACGCTTAAACGTTACCACATTATTTTTCAACTGACATTAGTAGCAGTCAGTTTGTCATCTCGAAATAATATCCAATACGACTTTACTGGATAAAGAACTGCCTCCGTGGCCGAACGGTTACCACGCCGGACGGCCACGCAGGGGTCCCAGGTTCGATTCCCGGGCCGTTAGACATATTTGTATGGCCTACATTTATTTCTCTCGCGAGTTTGGATTTAATTTGTGATTGTCTATGTGTGTGTCCATGGCACCCGCGACACAGGGTTTCCCTAGTACGTGGCTATGTTGAGTGTGTACATTATTATTATTATTATTATTTCTGACCATTTATAGTATTTTTTTTCTTATTCATTCCAACTTATAGCGCGCCTCACGTATATAGTTTTATTGTTAAGACATAATAATTACTTTAAAATCCAACTTCCACTTCCTAAGTTAGCTGTTTGTCCTGCGATACAGGAAAACCATTTCAGGAAATTCGGAATTCGAAAAAATAATAGAGTAATATTTGGTGGTCATAACAACTGCGTCTATACATGTCTATATATGTGGAACACCTTTTTCCGCCTTATGATAATAACATAGATACTATTTTACATTTTTTAAAACATTTTACGTTATCCATTTTCCCGGTGACTTATTGTATTTTATTGGTTCTTTTCGTAATAACTTAAAAGCTAAAACCAGTACCGCATATAAAGTAATTGATAATTTGTACTTATGACAATACATTAAAATGTAAAATTTACAATATAGTTTATGAGTACAGTCGATGCCCTCGGATGTACTCATAAACTATATTGTAAATTTTACATAAATGTGAAGAAATTATAAATTAAAAAATTGCTACTCACAGGTTAAAGGTTAAATTAAAAACTTAACCTTTAACCTGTGAGTTGTAAAGTTCATTTCGGTATGACATCCTTATTGCATCACTAGCAAATGACATTTTAAGAAACTTTTTAAGCCAATGCGATCGTAACGTTTACAAATTTCAACCATAAAGCTGGATTTCTTTTACATTTTTCCTTTTTCAATACGTAAGTTGCCGATTTTTTGTTTCCGAAAATTATCGGAAACAAAAAATCGGCAAGAGGATCAGGAGCATCGACTGTATTTAAAAGACAAAGTGATTCAAAGATGTAACATACGAGTATTTATAAAGAAATTCAGTGGTGACAAGACAATTAAGTTTATTAGCAACAGTTGAAACTAGTTACATAACACTTTTCGTGTCACTTGTATATAAGATTGGCAAGATTGAGAATAGAATAAAAAATAATAATATTACATTGCATTTATTATTAAGTTACTTAATAATACGTAAGTAAAACAACAACTAAAATAATAAAATTATCTGTCCGTTTATTTCAAGCGCTCAATTAAATGCCAATACCAATTATTATTATCTAAAACGAACGGAGTAAATTTACAACTGGGTCCAGACTCGTGACATTTTGACGAAATATTAACAACCTCGTCGACTATATCATAGTTTCCCAAAGTGGTCCCCACCCAGTGACAGTGTTGGGCAAAATTTAATTGTTCTGGCAATTAAAGATTGACAATTGATTAATTGTCAATTGCGAAACAGCAATTAACGATTGATCAATTGTTAGTTGCGAGAACCGCAACTAACAATTAATCAATTGTTGATTGCGGTTCTCGCAACTAACAATTGATCAATCGTTAATCGCAAAATCTTCAACTTCAACTTCAACTTTTGTGTCTATGGCTCCGTCGTTTTGCGCGACGATTTTGCCAATGTCAGGGTTGAGAGACATGTGTAGCGGTAGTGAGATAGATTGCCGGTTATTAAAATACTTCGGCGGTTTTTATTCACAATGACGGTTATTTATATATTTTAATGACATTACAAAACTATAATTTGAGAGCTCATGTTATTTTCTTTCTTTTAGAAACATTGTAGGAAGTTTTATTTAGCGGGAAATAAAAATAAAATCGTTTAGTAAAACAAAGTTAGGCGTCGTTTTCGTTCAGTAACAAACTTTACAATTAACAATTAATCAATTTTCAATCTTTTCAATGTTTTTGACTAACAATTAACAATTAAAACTGACAATTATGATAAATTTATAAGGCATATGGGGGTGAGTTAGGGCGTTGGTTGTGGGGGCCTGTTGGGGGCCTGCTGGGGGCAGGTTAGGGGGCCGGTTGGGGGGCCGGTTGGGGGGCCGGTTGGGGGCCGGTTGGGGGCAGGTTAGGGGCCCGGTTGGGGGCCTCGGTTGGGGCCCAAAAGTCATAGAGCAAAAATGAATGTTTATGATGTTCGTAATATAGTCCTGTGAGGTTGTTTTTTTTTATAAATAATCTGTATAAATAGTCCAAACAAGGGATCATGTTTTAATTCGCGTCAGAGATCTGACCGAGCAAAATGTACTCGACTTCATGTATCGACTTTATTTATATGTATATCTACTATAAAGCTGTCGTTATTTTCACAAAAATGACCCTTTTAGAAGAATCGCATATAATGGTGTTTTTTCAAAGCAGTTATTATGACTTAAGTGCATACTGTGGACATACAGTCTAAAAAAAATAAAGCTACATTCTTTGCTCCTCTGTTTTTACAAATATATGATATTATCCATACAATGTCGTTATTATTCCGACACCCTTCTATGACCCGTAAGGCTAGAACTCACAGAGTGGTTTTCTCCCGCGCACGCCGTGCTTGCGCGACCGCAGCTTCCGTAGAATGTTTGTAAAATTTAGTAGCACACTTCATGATTCGTTTTACGTCTGTGGTGGGGACGGTTGTTCGCGGTAGCTGCAACATTTGCGGGATATACTAGTAGAACCGCACGGGACTCTGCCACTTGCGCACTCTGCGCTGCGGTCGTTTTGCCGACGACGACCTCAATCGTTCGTAAATAACTGCGCGACTTGCGATCATCTCCCGCGAAGTTTGCGGTCCGTCCGCCACGGTGTCGTGAGTACTGAAATAAAACAGATGTCCCTCGGCCACGGCGTGTGCGGATGAAAACTACTTCGTGAGTTCTTAGCCTAATTGTACCTTAATATTTACTACTCGTTAATTACATTGCATAATCGAGTTTTAAAGCACCTGAGCGCCTCATGTATTCTTAACACGTTCAGACCGGGAACAAAATTACCATTATTTGCTGTCCGGTGGGAAAGATTTCACATGGCCATCGGTGGTAGGTACATCATCGCCTCATCAACTAAGAAATTTACCGGGGCGGGGTGCACCACCGGTGAAAATGGCGAAATTAGGCTTTATCTCTTTCTAATTAATATTAAATAAATGTTGAGAAGATTTTTTTGCCAGTTCTGACTGTTTTAATACAATTATCAGAAATAATTTGCTGTTTATTCTCGTTTTTCTATTAAGTATATTTCTAGTTCTCTTTTCAAATAAATGCTTTTTAACATTTATTTTTTCTCCTACATGAGCTCCTGAGAGACCACTATGAAAATTTTATTGTTGCAGAAGGCGGGACCGTTAAATTTAGCATTTTCTCTTAAGGCGGCGTGGGTTTCTTAGGGTCGTATTCCAGAACTCTACTCAATGCTCAAGTCAGGATTTGAGCAGACTTGAGTATGATTTCAAGCATTGGAAATACGACCCTAATGGCAAGGACTTAAGTGTGATTTCTAGTGCTTTGAATCATACTCAAATCCTGACTTGAGCATTGAGTAGAGATCTGGAATACGACTCTTAGTATACCAAAAGTCAAGTGTTGTGTGACCACCGGTGGTACTACGCCTGATGGACCAGCTGACCGCGCTCCACATAGTACACGCCGGTCTGTACGTGTTAAAGGACCACAGTTTGGAATATGCGGTGCACATTACAGCCAGTACCGCGCACCTACTTTCCTTAGCTACTAAATAAACTTAAAAAAAATCTAAACAATTTCAGCCATTTATCAAGACATCCTTACATTTCTTCTTAAAGTGAAATAAGCTAATATTCTTAATACAACGATGCTCACTGCTAATACAATTATATCCCACCAAAAGTTGTCTGGTTTCAACGCGAGTTCTTTTATGAGTTCTTGTGGGTATCTGAAACATGGCAATAAAATTAGAATATTCTGCAGCTCTGTCAAAAGACCCCAACACTATTGTGTTACATTCGCACGCACCTCCTTAATGCACAAGTCATACAGAGGTGTCCGGGGAAGCATTCCGGGCGCAGGAATTTTTCATCGGCCGCGCGTTTCAGTGTGGCAGGGTTCATATAAACTCGTAATTTACAAAAATTCTCGCGCCCGGATCGTCCCCGCGGCCGCCTCTTTGCGGCCTGAATATTAGGGTGTTCTAGTAACTTATACTATTTTGTAAATGTGACCTTACTATTCCTCTTATTCAAAATAATTATACAAAGTGACGGAACAAATATATCGTGCCCCCGGGCGGTGTTAAGCGACACACCTGCCCATAATATGCGTAGTTTCAATGCCACTCAGAGCTTTAAATCGCAAAGAACTGAGACTCATACAGTTCACAAGTCCTGTAATTTCGCCAGCACTCTTATTCTTCAAAATCGGAACGCAGTAAAATATAGGATAATAAATTGCACCTTTAGAATTAAAGTGACCTAATTTAAAAATTAAGAAAATAAGTTTATACCGTAAAACAACTTTAAACATTACTGTTCATCAGGTTGTAAAGTTAATTTGGAAGTTTTGGAACTGACTCAAATAAAACACACTCTCTATATGGGGCCTCTTTAATATGTTTGAAATTCCACTCCCGTGTCGGTATGTAAACGCCGCATTTAGTGTTGAATTTGTATTTGTAAAGACAACACGCCACCACCGTTTGTGAAAAAGTGACAGATTAACAATTGAATTTTCGTTCCGTAAATCATCATTAATTTTTTACTTACGTGACTTGATTTATTACTTAGAGGATTCTCTTTTACAATTAAAACGGTTTGTTAAGGTCAAAACATCTTGCCAGGTGAAAATGAAAGAGACTTAATTCTTTTTAGATCAAATGACAATAAAAATGGTTTAGTAAAAAAAGTAAATTGCATTTGTGTGCAATTTACTATTCTTTGTCTATTTGTTGTATAATGCTGTAGTTTTAAGTTTATAATGTTATAATATGGTAGTTTTTAAGCACATTCATGTGTGTCTTGGCGAACACAGTAAAATTTTGTTATTCTTATTCTAAAACTTATTTTGCTAATTCCTAAACATATTGGTCGCTTTCATTCTAAAGGTGCGAATTGTTGGATAGCAGTTGACTCATATCTTACTTATAGTGACAATATGTCTTCGTTTCAGGGCATTGCAACGGCTGTCGTTCGGAGTAAACTGCCAGCACGATGGCCTCGAAGCAATACCGTAGGAAGGAGAGGAAAGAAATGGTTCTCATGATTTTGTTCATGTGAGAGAACAGCACTAGGAACCCGGCGAAAGCGATCATCGCGCATGTCGTTATGGCGCCAAAGAATGTGCCGTTCTGAAAGAAAAATAAGAAGACAATATAATTTCTACCTTTTGATGGATGGTTACGAAATTACGTGCACCTTGTATACAAAACTTTGAGTGTGGCCTTGGACGTTTTGGTTATGGTTAGTTCAGGAATTAACCTAAATGCCTCTGTAACCGAACGGTTACATACTGGACTGCTACGCAGAGGTTCCTGGTTCGATACCCGGGCGAGGAGAGATATTTATATGGCCTACATTTATTTCTCTCGTGAGTTTGGGTGTAATTTGTTGTTATCTATGTGTTTGTCCATGGCACCGCGATACACAGTTTTCCTAGTGCGGGGCTATGAGTGCATGCGTTATTTATTATTAATTATCAACGTATACATTACTCACAATAGGATTAACTAAAGTGCCAATAATGTTTCCTATTGCGTCAGCCAACACAGTGACATGGGCCAGCACCAGCACAAACATGCCGAAGCGGGAGAACTCCTGCGGTTGCCCTGACAAGAAGTACGATGGAGCCGAGTAGACGAAGCTGTACCATATCTGGAAATGAGAACAAGAAGGGTCAGTAACATTGCATTGCTTGCATTGCAATTTACGACTTTTCGAGGAGGCTGGTGTTCTCAGCGTTCGCAAGCTCTTCGCTCTTAAAATTGTAATCAACACCCATGCAAGTTCTTCGATCAACTGACTACAGTGCTATGATTACAAAACGTGTATTTCATATCCAGCTCCCTATCATGCTCTGTTCCAATCCGCATTCTTATATAACAACGTCTTTAGATTTCGTGACATAAAATTCAGCTCTGGGAGTCAACAAAATTAAAAGACAAATATCAAGAATGAAGCTCCATTCGCATCACGCGTCTTTTCATTTGGTCAAGTATTGCTTAGTTGGCAGTCATTGTTTCGGACGGATGTCAGACGGAGATCGAGAGTAGACTCCCAGTATTCAAAGCTATAGAATAGAATAGAATAGAATTATTTATTTCGGACCATGATCCATAATAATGTTAGTAATATAGTAAATTTTTCTTACGTGCTATGGTTAGTACAATACTAAATTACTTAATTTTAGTGAAAAGTGAGTCTAGACCACTAACCTGCTCGTGTACTGTACATGTACTCCAGAACTGATTGCTTGGTTTGTTTCATAATTTTGTTGAAAATTTGATTAATTATATGCCATAACAGCAATTGATTTTATTGATTTTATTAGTTTATAAGGTTGTATAAAATGTTGTTAATATTTAAATTATATATCTATTTATTATATTTATTCTTGTAAAAATTTCTAGTCCTTTTACAGACTAAAAAAAATATGTATGTAAATTGCATGTCCAGGACCCCACGATTCAGGATTGCCTAGTGTGGGGACCGTGGTAAAAAAAGAAATTGTAAACATTTGCTGTCAAATAAATTTTATTTAATTTTTTTTTATTTAGTAGCTGTAGAGCTTCTTGTGAAAGAGCTCAACCAGGGAAGTACTGCCACTATAAAAGATGCTGGTGAATGTACATTATATATTTTAAGTCTTCTTTATCTTTTATTCTGTAATATTTACAAAGAAGTATGCATAAGTTATTTAAATTTCATTGTTATAATATTAAGCGACGGGAAGAACATACGAGACTCCTCTCCATGATAGTTGCTAAACAACTCTGAGCTTTAACTTCCAGCACTTCCACTGCATATATACCTAACTCTGAGACAAGTTGACAAATCTCATGTGCTTGCAATTTCACCAGCACCCTTACCCTTCAAAACCGGAAGGCACACATTACTGCTTGGTGATTTTCATTGGTTGGCAGAAAGAGGAAAGGTGGCAGTACTTTCTTGCATGAACTCATAATAAATGAATTACTCAAGGTTTATATTTATATCGTATCTTACTAACAGATTAAACCAAACTAAGAATGTAATTTTTATTTGGAAATCTAAAATTTTTAGATACTTACTTGTACGGGTATGCCAGTGAGCAAAGCAGCGGCGTAGTACGTACCAAGATTGTACCAGTTATTGAAATTTTCTTTCTTCAATACAGGCAACTCGGCGGGAACTGAAATAAATAAAATATAAATAGCTTTATCATAATTACATTAGCCAGTCGAACGTATGAATATTGAAAATTATTTATATTTTTCTAAAATTACTATCACTACAGAGTTCTAAAAAAACCGACATCAGAAGTCATTCATCCCCTAGTCTGCCATCCTTAGAGGTGGAATATTTTCTTCAAATTTAAATGGGACTATTTCTGAGGTACCCTCTTTCCAACAAAAAAAAACCTTCAAAATCGGTTCACAAATAAGTTATCGCGTAACATACAAGAGTTGAAGTGAGAACCTACCCCTTTTTTTGAAGTCGGCTAAAACTAGTTTCATTCCTAACGCCCGATGCAAAAGGAGAGATTAAAAAAAAATCTTTCTTAACCTGACTTCGAAAATATGCGTTACAGTAATAGATGCTATGTTATCACGCTATTATCTGCACAGCGTTGCCGGCTAGGACTAACCACAACATCAGGGCTGTGCCCGGGACGTGGACGGGCCGTGTTCCGTCAGGGGCTCAAAAAAATATCGCTACGTATATTTTGTATAACCTCGATCACACATGTCTGTAGCACGTCCAGGGCACGGCTCTGATGTGTGTCTGTGTGTCTTATTTTTATTTATTTGTTCATTTATTTATTTATTTAGGCATTAATTCCATAACATACATTATGCATTACTGAACAGTATTTTACAGATGTGGCCCTATTATATCAAGGGTGCGATATTATTTAGAGTGTCTTTGTGGTCTATTTTGGCACAGCTCGTTTAAATTTTGGGATAGTTCTATATTCAAGACCCCAGTATTTCCGATCGCGTTTAGACAAGTTAATACATATTTCGTTGGTGAGGTGAGTGCATTAGAAAACCGCCTATGGGGCTGTGTTAGGTTGCAGTTCTATCGCAGTCGTCAGCCTATTCAGTTTCTTTTATTTTTGGAGAGCGAAAAGCATAAATTGGTTAAAAAAAATTAAAAAATTATCTGAAATAATAGTTTCACTTTCAATGTTAATTAATTTTTAGGGCCTTATATTTAAGCAGTACTTACACCGTAGCACGGCAGGCATGAGTGACGTATAGCAAAGGTAAGCGAGGGAGATTATGTAGAAGCCCATGTTGCTGAGGGTCTTCGACCCGTCGTTGCCGGCGTTCTCGAAGAATACGCCAAGCAGTACTCCGATCATGATGTGCAATAATACTTTTAGGTGAGATACTGTCTGTGGACCGTAAAATTACTTTTTAAATGATAGCCAATTGAGTTTACGATAATAACTTCAAAATTTATCTTAATTCTAAAAAAATCACAAAAGTAAGACGTAATATAATATTACAGTCTCAAAGTTGTTGTTGGGCCACAATAAGGCCACATCTGCAAAATGACTCCTTTTCCGGAGGGAGGTTTAAACATTATATAAAGGAAATTAGTAGATAACTATTTATGTTTAAATAGGATAGCCATATATTGACAACCAACCAACATTACCAATTGCCTGATGTCAAACTAGGGAATTCCCTACCCTACTTCCCAGAGCAACGAAATTCAGTCAGAAGCACTTTCCAGAACACCCAGACCAGAACAAGTTTAGAAAGTTAAGTTTCCCAATTGCTCCTTTAGGAATCGAACTTGGAACTTCATCCAATGACCACAGTGCAAACCGTTGAGCCCTTGAGGTAAAAGTTATAGAGTAATTTCCTTCGTAGAATCTTTAAAATTCTCTTCTGAAAAGGTGTTATTTTGCAGACGCGGCCTTATTAGATACACCTAGGGTAAGCGATGCTAGTGTTGTGTATAGTCCTCCTACATGTATTCCTTGTCTTATTTTTCACAAAATATTTAATTATTATAATGCTCTATTACATATGCATGAATCAATTATTTCTCCTATCTTACAATTAATTATTTACTTAAATTTCAGTACATTAATGAATAATTTGGGTTTCTTAATTTTTCAAGTTTTTATTATATTATTATTATTCCTTTGTATCTGGGAATATATTGAGTGATGTGGATACCTGTAATTGGCTTACACAAAACTGTATCTTACCAAACGTTCTCTTTTTATCCTATTTTTTTATGTGTAATCCAAATAAAAAAATACAGGTAAAATTTAAAAGGTGTCATTTTGCAGATATTATATATGGCATTATTACGTCAAGGATACGAACAAAATCAAACGGTTAGATACCTTTGTTGTAGATATAATAACATTCAGAAGATGGCATATTCATGTGTTACCTAAGTAGTAACCTGTACACAAGGTTACTTAAGTACTACTAAATTACGTAAGTACTGGATTTCTTAATTCGATTGTGCTCTTTAGCAATACCGTTTGAATTTTTCACAATGTTTGTCAAAATGCGAAACTATGTTTGCTGAGAGAAGGTCAAGCTACGATTTTATTTGATTACTGACTATTGACAATTTGGTAGAGTTCCTACCCATACTCGTATGTATTGACAGCGAACTTTCGACATAGTTCATTGGCCTTTAAGAATGAAATTTATTTACATATATATATATATATATATATATATTATATTCTAATTCTGTGAAATATCTACTTACTACATTACATTTAAATATTTTATTTCTCACTAAGAACTTCCATTCGCTTAACATGAGAAAAAATAACAAAAGGTGAGTACAATGGAAAATACAATTAAATAAAATATAAATAAAATTACTTAAAAAAAAAATTAAAAAAAATACAATGACAAAACTTATCATTCTATTTAATAGTCACCTTACTTTCTCAAATTCGTATCTTAAAGCACAAAGTTAATGAAATGTAAAAAATGGATTGTATGTACAAATATTGCAGACTGATTTCACATCATTTTCCTTAATTTTGAGGGTCTCCGTGTCGAGTGGCACTTGCACACCGGTTTTCATGGTGTCGCCATCTCTGAGGTCCCGGGCTCGATCCTCGGCCAGGTGAGTGTAGAAAATAAAATCTTTTCTATATTGTCTCGGGTCTGGGTATTTATGGTACCGTCGTTGATTCCGATTTCCATAACACAAGTGCTTTAGCTACTTACTTTGGGATCAGGGCAACGTATGTGATGTTGTCTATTTAATTGTTTATTTATATATTTATTATTATTATTCATATTTACACACTGGCTTTTGCCTATCTTTAAAGTAATACATCCAAATTAACATCCTTGATTAGAAATTAAAAATAAATAGAAAGTTGTACCATTTCCTGACTAATTAATTCACTCTTTATAAGATACGAGTTTGAGAAAGTAAAGCACCGAAATGTTAAGTATTACAATCTTTCTACAAAACGTGGGTAGTTGCTAACTCAAAGATAACAAAGATACATAGCGAGTTCTTAGGTTTTCGCGATTGTTACACATAGGAAATGAAACTATTTTTCTGGATTTAAATCGCGTATATTTGTTTTTTCAAACAAATATACCATAAATATATATATAATATATTAATATACACCGTGACCATGGGACCTGTAAAGGGCCCGAAACGTCGGTTTGTTTGAAAAACAAATAACGAATAATTTCATTTCCTAAAGATACATAGAATAGGCAAAACTAGAAGCTACATATAAGTAGTTTAATTAAGACCATTAATAATTTCACCTCTTATATTTATCTATTTTGAATAAAAAAACGATCTATTAGTTTGTCTAAACGATAATTAGAAATAGATAACGTAAAAATAACTTCCTGGTGGGAAACGCTTGCTCTGGGCTTTTTCATCTAGGTGCGGCCTACAGTTGTTTAACCAGTATAGTAGGATTATTATTATTTCGAGATAAGAAACTCATACCAGTTTAAAAATAATGTTGACCACATTATTTTTTTACCACACGTTTATCGTACAGTGGTGTGTTTGGTTAGTAACTATTAAGTTTAGTCATCTGTGGTTTGGTTCTTTTCTCTATAAAATTAATGAAAGAGAGTCAAAAAGAAACGTTAGAAATTTTTGATTATTACTTTTTATTAGTATGCTCAACAACGAGCTCCTTGTGAAAGAGTTCGTCCATGGAAGTACTGCCACCTTGTCTATTTCTGCCGCCTAGCAGTAATGTTAGCATTACTGCGTTCCGGTTTTTAAGGGTAAGGGTGCTGGTGAAATTACAGGCACATGGGACTTGTCAACTTATTGTCGGGAATAGTGCATACCCGCGTATGTAGCATTGTTAAAAGGCGCGTATCGCGCAGTAAACCAAATTTTTAAGGAAAGAGATTTAACGTTATTACTTTCTTATTTCAATGGCTACGATTTTCATTTTTGCATACTACGGACTGATAATAGATTCCCGTAAATCACGCTACTATGGTTGCCACGACCATTACCGAAATGGATACTCATAATCCAATGCTAGTTTAAGCGTAATTGCACTTTCCCCGACGTTATGTCGGGCGCAGATGGCAGTGCCTCTCAGATCTTTGATTTAAACCTCTGAGTGACACTGCAACTATTATGGACAGGCGTGTAGCTTACCATCAGGCGCATGACTTGTTCGTCCCGTCACTTCATGTGATGAAAAAAATCTTAGGTACATTTAATCTCTACTTCTGTCTTAACTGCCTCTGTGGCCGAACGGTTACCATGCCGGACTGCCACGCAGAGGTCCCAGGTTCGATTCCCGGGCCGGGCGAAATATTTGTATGACCTACATTTATTTCTCTCGTGAGTTTGGGTGTAATTTGTGGTTGTCTATGTGTGTGTCCATGGCACCCGCGGCACAGAGTTTCCCTAGTGCGGGGCTATGTTGAGTGTGTGCGTTATTATTATTATTATCAATGTTGTTATCAAATTCTTTATAGGTAGAGATATATATATATATATCATTGTCCATTGGTGGGCATCGAGTACATTGGTGGGCTACTAGAGTGTCAGTGAATCTTTAAGACAAATACTCTTATTGTTATTGGTACAAACATCGGAGAACGACAAAAGAAAAATTCCTGCGATCCGAATGGAGTCGAGTCAGGGTCTGTTGCCTTAACGCCACGTTGAGTTCAAGTCCTGCCGAATCGAAGAATTTTTTCTTTGTATTTTTTCTATTTATGTTTGAATAGTAATAACAAACTAGTGTAGTGTAATATTACAGGAAATGAAACTATTTTTTCGCATCTAAATCGCGTATATTTGTTTTTTTCAAACAAACCAAAGTTTTGGGCTCTTTACATATTTTATGGTCACGGTTAAGTTTGATTAAAAATAGTTTCATTTCCTATGTGTAACAATCGCGAAAACCTAAGAAACTTGATAGTGTAGTATTTTCTTTCACAAAAATAGACAAATATAGGTAGTAAAATAAAATCATGATATTCAATAAAAAAATATAACACAGTGATTTCATTACAAAAACTAGCTACTCATTGAACGTCAGTTTATCATCTTTAATTAAAAATCCGGGTACAGTAAACATATAACGACTTCGTGGTTATCTCTATGCAAACTACTTTAACAGCGAATATTAAATTGTGCAAAACAGCTGAGCTTGTGTTGCATATTTTTTTCATCACACTTGCTCGTAAACAGTGTCATGACATACAGGCAAAGTCGACCGTAATGTCATGTGATTTTTTATTTTATGCTGTAAAAGTTATATTTCGCAAAACTTGAAGTATAAAAACAACTTAACATTTGTAATTTAACTAAATTTATTTTGTGACTGCAAATTCTGTATACTTTCAGAATTTATTTATTTTGTATCTAATACATGAATTTAGTTTGCATTGAGTAACTGGTAATCTTTGAAAGAATAGCTGTTAATTTGTTTAAAAAAAAAGACCCGCCATTTGCAAAATCCGTAAATGTTGTGTTGTGAAGCGATATTTATTCATACAAAAAGTAAATTAACGTTGTATTTTCCTCGCAAATATAACGTTGTATGTAGCGCGGGCAGTAAAAATTACCAACCTCGAGTCATTACATACACCATTGTACACGATAATACATTTACTATTGTACCCTCCCTGCTATAAATAACACACCAAATATTGTGTGTGGTCTACTTTATTAACAAAAACGCAAAAAGAACGGCGTTGTAAGTTTGAACTCTTTGTCTGTGTACCTGAGTCTATCTGGGGCATCGTAGCTCCAAACGGCTTGACTGATCTTCTGGCGACTTTTTGTTCGAAGGCTAATTTAATCGGGAGTCGGGATAGTTCTGTCATTTAATCAATCTTCAAATATTACCGAAATATTTCGATTTGTTTTATAATATCGAGTGACGGCACGAAGTCGTGCGCCTGATGGTAAGCTAAACGCCTGTCCACGAGCTTTAAATCACCAAGATCTGAGGGGCACTGCCACTGCGCCCTGAGACATAAGTTGACAAGTCCAATGTGACTGTAATTTCACCCCCTTACCCTTCAAAACCGGAACACAGTAATGTTAACATTACTGCTTGGCAGTAGAAATAGGTAAGGTCGCAATACTTCCCTGGATGAACTCTTTCACAAGGAGCTCTACTGCTATTAAATATTGGCACCTAAAGTTTTATTGTCTCCTAAAAAAATGTCAACCACGCTGATTTTGCTCAACAATAATAAGAGTGGTTACATACAATGACTTTTTTATTAGCAGCCACGCAAACGCCTTGTTCGTGGAACGCGCGATTGCATCGCTACTCTTGCGATTTATTGGCGATTGCATCGATGCAAACGGGCGACTGCATCGATAAGGTCGCGCGTGTGTGTAAAGCAGCAAAGTTGTTTTGCGACTCGTGGCTTGAAACTCTCGCTACGCTCAGGAATCTATTTGTGAACCATGAGCGAAGCGAGACGTGATTCAATGTTAGCTTCCTTCGCTGGCTCAGGTTTCAATATAAGTACAAGCTTCAAACAACAACTTTGCAGCCTTGCATAACAAATAACTATTTTCACATATTATATTGTATGGACGTAAAGGCTTTTCTGACTTACTTATTATTATTAAGTTGTTTAAAAGCTTACCCAGTCTCTATATTGCTGTATAAGGCACCTTTTGATTAGCACTTGAAATTTGTAAAGCTCGTTAGGTGGTTGGACGACGATAGAGATCTTTCCGCAACGGTAACCGTGGTCTTCTTTCACTAAACCAATGTCTTTTTCATTGCTATGATCTGGGGAAATAGGCTGCGGGGCTTTTTCTGTCCAGTCTTGTTGGGCGTTTTTCTTAGCGAGAACGTCCGTGAAATCGCCGTATTCTTTGTTCGCGACTTCTAGTACTGTAAAGAACACAAAGGTATAATTTAGTGGAGGCCCGGTCACAGGCGACGTACTAAAGTGTTGTACCTAGTAGAAAAAATAAATTTTGTATGTAAAATGTTTAGAAGCTGTGGAGCTCCTTGTAAAAGAGTTCGTCCAGGGCAGTACTACTACTACCTTACCTATTTCTGCAGCCAAGCAGTAATGTCAGCATTGCTGTGTTCCGGTTTTGAAGGGTAAGGGTGCTGATGAAATTACAGGCACATGAGACTTATCCTCTTATGTCTCAGAGTGATGGGCGCATAAGCAGTGCCGCTCAGATCTTTGCGATTTAAAGCGCTTGAGTGGCACTGCAATTGTCACGGACAGGCGTATAGCATACCATCAGGCGCACGAGTTTTTGGTTTCGTCACTTGATATTATTAAAAAATTTAATACTTTTTAATCAACTTTAAAATAGGAGGAGGTTCTCAATTCGACTGTATGTTTTCTTTTGTATGTATGTTACGCGATGACTCCGGTATTTGTGAACCGATATTCATGATTCTTTTTTTGTTTGTAAGGGGGTACTTCCATAGTGGTTGTTAGGGTCCTAAGAGACGTGAAATAAAAGTGGACTGTATTACAATAGGACTGGTATATTCGCCGTCTCAATCATAATCATAGTGCTCCCATTTCATTTTGAAGAAAATCATCCACCTCTAAGGGTGGCTCACGGTTCACGCATGAAGATTCATTTTTATAAATAGCGCCTAAACTTTAATTTAGGAGCAATAATTTTAATGGTTGATTTTGCTATTTCTCCAATTCAAGGCGTTTTTCTCGCAATATACTTGGAGTAGTGAGAACCGATTTTTATTGTCTCCAGTGTCAAGTCCTGTATAGTGGCGAACTAGGGGATATTTCAATAAAACTTAGCAAATAGACGTAATTCCACGTACTTTTGAGGTCGGTTTTTTTAGTACTCTGTACTGAGATTATATTTTCAGATTTAGATAGGCGTTTAGTATAATTTGAAAAACTAAATTAATTTATTCAACACTCAATACTCAATAATGTCGTTACTCTCTTTAACCTTCTAAAACCCAATTAACTACAGTCTTGGAAAAGCTCTAAACGCACAATGTAATTAAAATGTACTAAATATAATTACGTGCTTCAGGTCCAAGTACTGTTAGATTTTCCGAAAAAAATTCTAAAAAATTGGAAAAATATAGTTCGAATCCTCATATTATGTTCTGCGTTTAGATAAATCTTATTTCGCGTGAACTATACGAGTAATACTTGTAAAATCACATTGTATAGCTAAAAGCAAATTAGAGTAAAACGGGATTTAAAATGATTAGACAACAGCGAAAGAAAAAAATCGTAGGTAAAAAAGTCTTTGCAATGGCTCCATCGTTTTTATTCAGTATCTTCAACTTATGATAGGTGACAACTGTCAAATGTGGAAAAATATAGGAAAAACATTTATTTTTCCTGAAAAATTATTAATTTTTCGAAATGAAAATTTTTCCATGACCCTTACTTTTGTATGAAAAATAGATTTTTCAAGATACCCTATGGTCATACAGAATATAAAGCGCTACATTTGAATGCGATATTTTCATTATGATGTGCACTGGGTGTTTACGTGATCATAATAATATGAATAATTTAGTCTGGGTTTAAATAATTTCACATCTTATGTACAGTTTGGGGCGTTAAGAGAATAAGTAGAATAGATCTACTATTATTTTAAGTACCTACATTTATGGGCCGAGTAGGTCATGACATTGACTGAGAGATAATTACTATATATTCACATAATCTGAATTTTATAATAGTAAATAAGAAAGTTTGTAGCTTTGACAAGCTTCGATATTAGCTGGTTATTATAATAAGTATCTATTACATTTACATGTGATATTTGAAAGGTTTCTCAAATATCACTTTATTTTATATTCTGTTTAATTACATAAGAGTAACAATTTTTCATTTCCTATGTGTAATAATCGCGAAAACCTAAGAACTCGATGTAGATTTGCATATACTTAGTAGCAGTAGAGATCCTTGTGTAATAGCTCGTCCAGGGAAGTTGTCACCTTACCTATTTCTACCGCCAAGTAGTAATGTGAGCATTATTGCGTTCCGGTTTTAAAGGGTAAGTGTGAATTTAAGGGAACGCACATGGGACTTGTAAACTTAAGTCTCAGGGTGACGGGCACAGTGGCAGTACTAGTGTTGTAAAAACCGTTTTTTTTCTGAGATGGTAAAAACAATGAAAAAAACCGTTTTTTTTTTCTGTAGTACGTTTTTTCTAAAAGTATGAAAATGAAAATATGACAATAGCGTTTTTTTTTACTATATTTCCTCTTTTGTTGTTAATATTATTCTTCATAAATAAATTGCTCAAAATAAATGGGCAGCACTCCTAGTGTTGTCATTGCCTAGCGTTGGGCATTTTGTGGGATTGACGCTATGTGGGGAAAATGCGGGGATTTTAAAATTTATAAGACACAGAAAATTTTGATGATGTTACAAGTGTGGGTAACACCTGTAACAGTAGTGACACTGAAGCTTGTCTACCACAAATGAAGATGAAATTTTTGTTATAATTATCATGGTAATTGATTTTAATAAACATGTTGATATATATTCTTATAACAAAAGTTAATGCCTTATTTTATTTCACTTTTCATTTTACTTTTTCTGAAAAAAAAAAACAAACCAAATTTAGAAAAAAGCCAGGAGGCTGTTTTTTTTCAAAAATGTGAAAAAAAAAACATTTGTTTTTTTTTTAAGTTACTACACTAGGCAGCACCCCTCAGATCTTTGTCATTTTAAACTCTGAGTGGCACTGCATTTGCTATGGACAGGCGTGTCGCGTACCACAAGGCGCACGCTTCGTTCGTCCCATCACTCGGTATCATAAACAAAAGAAAATTAAAAAAAGTATTTAATTCCTTTAATACTATAGTTATTTGTTGTATGGCTGTATCAAAACAATAGGTACACTCTCGTTATATTTTTTATAGCTTTTCAACAAAAGAACGGATTGTTTCCGGAGATATATAATGTTTATCAACTATTACGAGTATTTTGTGCAGTAATACCAAAGAAACTTGTATAAAAATATATGCTGCCACATTTGGATGTACATTTACTTAGTTTTAGCACAAGAGGAAATTCAAATTTATAAAAAAATGGTCTAGACGAGGACACAAGCAAAGTTCTACATTTGTCATTCAGTGCATAGTGCCAAGTAAATATGTATTTTACCTACCTACGTACACACTATGTAAGCAAATTCAAACAATTCGAAATTTTTAAATTGCAAATTTAATGCTGTATGTTGATACAAGCAACGTACGTGATAAAAAATTTAAGATGTGTTTTTTACTGCGAGTGTTTTAAAGGATTTACGTTTTTTTTTACTTTGCTATGTACGTTATAAAGTATTAATAGTGGCGCATGACAAAAAAATACCATCGAATGAGTAGGGAATTTGTGTGTGCGTGGTGTATGACAAAATTTATTTGGTCTATGGATGAAACTAGTGACGCATAAAATCATCATAAAATACACGTTTCAAGTACACTTGGATAACAATGTTCACATGAGCCTGGCCACGTAAACCAGAACGTTTGATAAATTAAAAAAACGATTGAATTGTAATTATTAATACAAAGATCGAACACTCAGAAAAAAATCCTTCGATTCGGCCGGATTCGAACCGACGTCATCTAGCATACCGTGGCAGACGCTATACCAACTAAGCCACGGAATGCACCAGCGGACCTTACGAATATTTCTATGTACTTGTTGTCGTCTCTTTGTATTTGGTTTTACAATGACTTTTTAGTCGTAGCGCCATTTATGACAAATCTATGAAAGTTTTATCACCCAGTTGGATACCTTTACAGCTACCAGCCCTGGCGAGAGAATTAATTCTTTTTTCAAATTGAACGTCAACTTGTCGTTTCAATTTATTTTTATAATGAAATTGTTACGCACAGGCGTGTCGCTTACCACCAGGCGCACGACTTGTTCGCTTAAACTCATCGTCTAAGCTTGTTCATCCCGCTAGGGTCTAGGGTCCCGGATTCATAAAAAAACAGAAATTTAAGTAATTTAAAAAATAATGAATTAAACGTCTTCTGATTTCGATTAAACGTTGTGAACAACTTCGACTATTACTATGCCAAGCGTGTCGCTTACCATTAATACCAAATTGAGTCGAGTTTATGAATGTAGACTCCCGGACTTGGGTTTATTTACAACCCTGGTAATGTGAGCATTACTGTGTTTCGGTTTTGAAGAGTAAAGGTGCTGGTGAAATTACGGGCACAGACTTGTCAACCCATGTCTCAGGATGACGGGCGCAGTGGTTCTTCAGATGCTTCATCTCAGATCTTTGCGATTTAAAGCTCTGAGTGGCACTGCACTGTACAAGTTGTGAATCGTTTCGACTTAGGCGACAGTCGTGGCTGTCCATAACAGTTGGTATCATAAGAATTAGAGGACAGATTCGTCGTGCCAATGTCAAGTCAACGGCACGACATTTTATAATCTCAGTACAGAGTACTAAAAAAACCGACCTCAAAAATACGTGGAAGTACGTCTATTTGCCAAATTTTATTGAAATCCGTTACGGGAAAGTGCGTAAATCCAGATTCATCCCCTAGTTCGCCACTATACGGAACTTGGCACAGGAGGTAATAAAAATCGGTTCTCACTACTAAAAGTATATTGAGAGAGAAAAACGCCTTGAATTGGAGAACAGCAAAATCAACCATTAACATAATTGCTCCTTATAATAAAACTTAGGCGCTATTTATAAAAATGAATGTTCATGCGTGAACAGCCACCCAGAGGTGAATGATTTTTTTCGAAATTAAATGGGACCACTATGGAGGTCTCTACAACAAAAAAGAATCATCGAAGTAGGTTCACAAATGGCGGAGTTATCGCGTAACATACATACAAAAAAATATACAGTCGAATTGAGAACCTCCTCTTTTTTTAAGTCGGTTAAAAATGGAGTTTTGAACATTCTTTTAAAATATTGATTTATTTGGACAATTTGCTTATTATCGAACATGTAAACAAGTCAACGTCACATAACAATAAACTTTTTGGAAGGATGGCACAATAAGTTTAACAAAGCTATATCAAAATAATTGCAACTTTTTAATTGGAAAAAAAACTGACCTCAAAAGTTTGCTCGGCTTTTTTCTATTTCCATGGGATCGTCTCATCAGATTAATTTGTTTATTTATTAGGTTTACCAACATCTGTGTACCATATTACTTATTTATACCTTATCATACCTTTACAAGTGATGTAATTGCCACAAACACTTAGAGGTAAACACAACATGCACTAAAACTAACTATGTTTAACTAAAATTTAAAATAAAATTAACACTTACACTTTTGACAAAAAGCAATATGAATAGAAATTGATGCGTACACTACTTTTACGATTGCATTATTTGACTGAATTCTTAGGTTTTCGCGATTGTTACACATAGAAAATGAAACTATTTTTCCGAATTTAAATCGCGTATATTTGTTGACTCAACCGTGACCATGGGACCTGTAAAGGGCCCGAAACGTCGGTTTGTTTGAAAAAACAATATACGCGATTTAAATCCGGAAAAATAGTTTCATTTCCTATTTGACTGAATTTAATAAATTAAAAAAAATTTTACGAGTGCTGAGAGGAGAGTCATGGTGAATATCAATAATGTCACTGTAATTATTTTTAGATTCTGACTTCTTGATGACAATGGGACTGTTACGGACTCCTTTGTACATTTTATATTTTCATTTTTTTTTTATTAATCACTTTGGAAAAATATGGTGTGAAAACACGATTCCTCAAAATTTTCACGATAGAAAAAAAAACAAACTTATATCGAAATTTTACAAGAAAACCATTGACTTACAAATAAATGGACGACGGGTCTAATACAAAAACCACGAAAAAAATGTCCCAAGTCAACCTATTCGAAATTTAAATTGTAATGTCATCGCAGTATCGCGCTGTCAGTAGAACAAATGAAGACTAAAGCGGAGTTTGGCGCTCTGTATACGATTTTAGCGCCTTACAAGTGCGGACACTTTTTAGCGCGGACCCGACGTCCATATAATTGTAAGTCAATGAAGAAAACCGTTGTTTTCAACAGGTGCTTTACGTATGCTAATGATTGTTTTATATCAACTGAATTGAATAGAACACGTATATTATGCGGTACCTATACATTTTTCAAATGGCGTTAATTTCGTTTGTAAAAAAATAAATTCTGAAATAAAGCCAGTGTTTCGACCCAAGAAAACTGAACCGTATTAGTACGGGAAAAATTTGAATTCGAACTGACTTAGTATCGACCCTTATATTAATTTACATAAACTCAAGACTTACTGTAGTCGGCTGGGTTGTGGTACATGGGACACTGCAGACCCACGGACGCGAGATAGGGGATCGTGTTCTCGCTAGATCCGTTGTATACGCATTGCCCATCGGCTAAGATGTACACCTGCGACAAAAACGTACTGTGTTGTTATATTTGTGGGCGTAGTGGCAAAGCCCCTTAGATATTTGCAATATAAGCTATTTTTTAATAACAGTGGAGCTCCTTGTGAAAGAGTTCATCCTGGGTAGTTCTATAACTTTACCTATTTCTGCCGCCAAGCAATAATGTCAGCATTACTGTGTTCCGGTTTTGAAAGGCAAGGGGGTGAAATTACAGGCACATGGAACTTGTCAACTTACGTCTCAGGATGACGATATATCTATTTATACAGTATATTATTTTTTCAAGGTTGAAATCTAGTGCGGAAAATTAGATGTAAATACTGATAAAGTTAGATTCTATCACACGAATACATAGTAACATGCTGGTGAAATTACAGGCACATGAGACTTGTCAACTTATATCAGCTGAGGGTGATGACGCAATGGCAGTGTGCCTTAGATCTTTGCGATTTAAAGCGCTGAGTAGCACTGCAACTGTTATGGCCTGGCGTGTCGCTTACCACCAGGCGCACGACTCATTCGTCCCGTCACTTGGTGTTAAAATTAAATAATTATAAAAATATATAATATAATTAAAAATAAATATTATAATTAAAAAAAATTTCAGCAATTAGGTCTTAATGTAGACTCAATGTATGAAAAATAATTTAATTAGGTTTTACCAACTTCTGCTGTTTCATTTGTTTTATCCCATACAATGAAATCATCTTTATAAGAAGAGTTTATCAGCATTAAATAAAAAATTGTCAATTTTATTTATTTTGTATCAAAAATATGTCATGAAATTTGACCAACTTTTGCTGTCCCAATTTTTCAGTCCCGTACAATGAAATGACCCCTTCATGAAACTGCATCACACAGCACAAAAAAATATTGATCAATTTAATTTATTTTTATGAACAACTCACTCTTGACTGAAGAATTGACTATGCTAAGATTGTTTTCATGAAAAAAAGGCTTAAAGGTTCCTATGCTTTGGATATCCCCATATCGTCTCTTTTAAAAAACACTGTATTGTCAGTGAATCGCTAAGAACGAATTTTGAATTTTAAAATCGGTGAGTCGGTATTATAACTAAAACTAAGTAAATATTTGAAACGATTTTTTTTACTTGGGTTTTAAATTATTGGACGAGTGAAGAGACGCATGCCCGTCAGATGAGTAATTATTTATATTATACACTTTGGTTTGTTTTACGTCGTTTATCTTCCTGCTAAGTCTGTTAAATATCTCGGTAAACACCATTTAAGGAATACTTAGAACTGCAATGAACACAGTTTTTTATTTATTAAATATGACGATGACCACGAAGATTGTAGAGAAAGAGAATATTTTTTATAGAATATAAGTGTGAATTTGACACAAGGGGAATGAGGAAAGTGACGATGAGATCGACGATATCGTAAATGCCTATACACTCTCGCCTTGAAAAGGTCCAAGTTATAGCGTTCAGGGAATAAGGCTGTAAGCAGGGAATTCCATTTCATAGCCGTACGCCATACAAATGTGGAAACGTAGGTACGCTTCGTGCGAATCTTTGGTATATTCACAACCTAGGGCGCATCTCAAACCTACTACGTCTAGTTCCACGGTGATGGAAAAGGGAAGGCGGAATTAAATCTCCGTACACTCTCCGTGATAATCACACAAAACATATCCTCTAGATTATGTATATATTATATGTTACCGGAAATGTATGTATTCCGTCATTGTATACAATTCCTAGGAAATGTATGTAATTCCTAAAATTGCACGGAAATATGTGAAATAAATTATATGTTACGTTCTTAGATATAAGAAAATAGAGGTATAGAATAATTGCAAATAATGTACCTACTGGTAATGGGTTTCAATATAAACAGACTGCGATATGGTATCGTGATTGCATAGGCTTTTAAGCGCGTGAGGTAGACGGCGAG
Organism: Hyposmocoma kahamanoa; assembly: GCF_003589595.1. Taxonomy (NCBI): domain Eukaryota; kingdom Metazoa; phylum Arthropoda; class Insecta; order Lepidoptera; family Cosmopterigidae; genus Hyposmocoma; species Hyposmocoma kahamanoa. Next base: position 14,946,765 of record NW_020653726.1, read on the forward strand.
AAATTCATTAAACGACATTTTCCAGCCGGGGGTACCGACCATCCACTATCACAGTTAAAATTCGAATGACGACCCCAAATCCCAAGGCTGGAAAACAATATTACGCACTACGTGGTAGGTACGTTGATGATAGTTTAGAAAGTGACGTTGTTAGTGTTGTGTGCAATCCTGCGCAAGATTTCAACGTTTTGTCACTGACAAAAACTAGTCTCGTTCCCTAGACGCCAAGCCTAGTAATGTTATGTTATGAATTTCAATTCAAAACCTTTCATTAATTTAATTCTCCTAAGTTAAAGAAGAACATAACTGAACGTAAAATACAAATATGGATTCATACTTAACTAGAATATACAAATACTACATGGAATATCTTAATAATTATTTGTTAATTTCTATTGAAAAATTTAAGGGTTTCTAAGTTAATGTACGACGCATTCCATCCATGTCCAGTCTATGGCGGTCAAAGGGTTTAAGAATGAAGCAAACGGGTAGTCTTTGCTCGCCGCCGCCTGTGCGCTCGCAGTTTTAAGGCGGCTGTGTGTAATGGAAGATATAACAACAAATAATCTATGTTCACTTTGTATAACAACATTTTATATAATTTCTAAGGGTATAATCATTCACTGTATATAATCAACAAAAGTTATAACAACAAAAGGCATAGTTTCAATGTTTATAATAAACCTTTAGTATAACAAACATTAGATACAATGATTAGGTGACATAATGAACAAATGGCATAAGTACTAATAGTATATAATGTATTAAACAATAAAAACACAATATTTCGTTTTACGAATAGTTGAAGCGCTCTATATCATGTTGATTAGAATTTTTTTTTTCATTAAATGTACAATCGCAAAATATAATTGGTTTTGTATAGCTTTAAGTGCTTTTTGTGTTATAAACTATATTTATAAAAACTTTACGCAGAATATTTAATAAAACTAACCTA
>NW_020653726.1:14957719-14959753 GCF_003589595.1 Hyposmocoma kahamanoa
ACAGCTCTGTGCAGTGAAGAAACTTTTGAGGAAGTTTACGGAGAGTCGAATGTAGAAGTAGCCATGAATCTTTTAGTAGACAAAATTTCAAACCCAATAATTAAAAATTCCTTTATTGTTAAGACCCCTAGAAGTAAAGTTATAATCAAACCGTGGATAATGACTGGACTGTTACGCTGTATAAGGAATAGGGACAGTATGCACATGAAATTGAGATCGACACCGGACAATGAAACACTAAGACTACATATAAAACATATCGTAATTTTTGCAATGGATTACTAAGGAAACTGAAATATAAGTACGAACGTGATCAACTGCATAAAGTAGAAATAATTCGAAAAAACTTTGGCAAACCATAACTTCGGTGACAAATACTAGTAGGCAAAATTCTATTCCACAGGAGCTGGTATGTGGGGACAGTCCTATGACTTCTTTAAATAAAATAAATGAGTTCTTTTCCACAGTCGGAGAAACTCTTGCTAGGAATATCCCTACTAATGTACCGCCCTTCCCAGTCAGTAGCTATGTTCATGGTAATTACACCTGCCATCTAAATTCATTCGTTCTCTTACCAACTGATTGTGAGGAGGTGGAAAGTATCATCTTAGGCTTAAAAGGTGATTGCTCCCCAGGTTGGGATATGATCTACGCCAACGTCATAAGAAAGATCTCTGGCCTTGTCACTCCCGTCATTACGGATCTTCTTAACCGATGTATGCAGTATGGTATTTTTCCCAAAGCCCTTAAAAGATCTATTGTGATTCCCATCCACAAGGCGGGTGACAAGGCTAGTATGTCTAATTATCGACCAATTTCAATGCTGACCACCTTCTCTAAGATCTTTGAGCGTATCATTAACATTAGATTGAGAAAGTACCTTGAGCAATGCGGAATGCTAGCTGACACTCAGTACGGATTTCGTACCGGTCGTTCCACTGATGACGCTATTCGGGATTTTACGGAATTCGTGGTTGGGAAAGTGGATGAGAACTTTAAATGTCTAACTGTCTTTATGGATCTTGCCAGGGCATTTGATACTGTTTCGGTTCCTCTGCTTCTATCCAAACTACAGGCGCTAGGTATTAGAGGTACACCTCTCACTCGGTTATCTAGTTACCTTAGTAGCAGAACCCAAAGCGTGAGGATTGGAGACAATACTAGTGATGAGCTGACGGTAACTTGTGGGGTGCCTCAGGGTAGCATACTTTGGTCCTAGTCTTTTCCTTTGTTACATCAACCAATTATGTAATATGAAGATCAAGAACTGTAGGATATCATCTTATGCTGATGACACTGCATTAACTTTTTATGGTAGGTCTTGGAAGGAGGTCTTTGAAACAGCACAGTTGGGTTTCACAACGGTCTGTCACTGGTTAGCAGCTAATTCCCTTACCTTAAATGCTGACAAAACAAAGTACGTAGCTTTTTCAATAAATAATAAAAACTATTGTCCTCCTTCAATGACTCTTACAGCTCACAAATGTATTTTTAATATCTTACACCCATGCCAATGCCACTGTATAGAGAGGGTTGACAGTGTAAAGTACCTTGGTGTTGTCATCGACAGGAACCTTACATTTAAGAACCACACAGGTATGAAACCTTATCTCAAAGAGTTAGGAAGCGTTCGTATTTGTTCAAGTACTTACGTCATGTGGCAGACAAGGATACTTTAATAATGGTGTATCAGGCTCTTGTACAATGTATTCTAACATACTACATTGGAACATGGGGTGGTGCTGCAAAAACTGTATTACTGAAATTGGAAAGAGCTCAAAGGATGTTGTTGAAAATCTACTTTTTTAAACCCAAATTATTCCCAACCGAACGTCTGTACAAAGAGTCGAAGCTATTAACAGTTAGACAACTTTACATTTCTGCCGTCACTCTTCATCAGCACTCTCAAACACCTCCACAAAACCACGATAGTGTGAACCAAAAGAGAAGACACTACTCCGTCTGTATTTCAGTTCCAGTCAGAACAACATTTGCTCAAAGATTTTTGCGTTTTCGATCTGGCAGAGTATACAA
>NW_020653726.1:14959763-14967394 GCF_003589595.1 Hyposmocoma kahamanoa
ACACACACACACACACACACACACACACACACACACACACACACACAAACACACATACACTCCTGCGTATCTTCTTCTCTACAAGTTCTACATATTACCGAACAATAAATGTAATTAACTGAATCTGAGTTGGGAGGCCTGGAAACCTAAAATACAAATCATAGATTTAGTTTAGGCTCCAGGTTTCCACAAATTGACATTGAAATTTTTTTTTATGATACCAAACAACGGGACGAACAAGTCGTGTGCCTGATGGTAAGCGACAAACCTGTCTATGACAGTTTCAGTGCCACTCATAGTTTTATCTGTGGGGCACGGCTACTGTGCCCGTCACCCTAAGACATAAGGTGACAAGTCTCATGTGCATGTAATTTCACCAACACCCTTGCCCATCAAAACCGGAACGCAGTAACGCTAACATTACTACTTGGCGGCAGAAATAGGGAAGGTGGCAGTACTTCCCTGGACGAACTCATTCACAAGTAGCTCTACTGATACTAGTATACTACAGTACCATAGTCGTTATGTTGAGAAGTACAAAAGAGTTTAAATAGTTTTTCATGACACTGGCGGCAGACGATCCATAATTTTTAGAATATTTTGTTAAAATTGCTCGGACACTGTCAGAATGGGCAAAATTGTCCTCAATTCGACACCTACAAAAATTATAAAAAGATAAAAGTTTGTATGTTGAATATCACGATGACTACCACGATCTTTATATTATTATATTATTTGTGAAAATACTTCATTGTGAAATTCAAGGAAAAACAGACTTTAGAGATTATTTCTAAAGTAGTTTTCCATATTTAAAGGCTAAGCAATTTGTTAACATGATATTTTATCTAAGATTTTCATTATTTCATTATTTTGTGGATATCGTGGATTTTATTAACTCAAATTATGAAATCAAAAATATTTATGTTTTTTTTGTTTTTATAGTGGACACCTAAAGAACAAAGGACGGTTAATATAGTTTATTTTATTACTGTCGTTTTTCAATTTCCATATTTAAACTAAGCTCCACTCTAATGATGTTGCCATTTCCATCTAACCAAAGTAAGAAATAACTGTTGATTTAGTAGATTTTTTCATATTTTTTATTAAGTGACTTAAGTCTGAAGTCTCGATATTTCTGAGACTGAAAACATCAGTTTCGTGTCTTGAAAATGCCAAACAATCGTCGAGACTTCCTAAATTTTCGAGACCAAATTCCCAGGGAATGAATCCCTAATACTGTTACAATTATATGAATGCCATCACAACTGCGATATATATCTACTGGACATCCCTAGAATTAAGTCATCTTTGTGTATTACGTACACGTTTTAGTGGAGAGCCGGTATTTGGCATTATTCTTGTGAGAATGTCACATGTACACAGCTTATGTTGACTCTTTAAAATAACTTTATAAGGCAGAACTGAGATAAACTATTAGTACCTAATTTATCTTGCCAGGTTTTTGTATGCGGACGTACTCACCTGACCTGGTCAAGTGTAATGATTATAAAAGAGGTCATGATCAGATGAGTCCTGGTTAATTTATTGTACAGGTGCAATGTAGCAATTCTATTCCTTGCAACGAGATTTTTGTTTTTGACACTGACACTTTGCAGTTCGCCGCTGAGGTCCTTGACAGCGCCACCGGACAAAAGAGCGAGTGAAGAGTCTTAACCCGATAAAAATATAAGTAGCGGGCCTAAGGGCGTCCAAAGTTCAGGACGCTACTGGGGATTTCCGCCAGAATGGTTGCTGTGGGTGTGAATCTGCGCGAGTACACGCTGAACTTAGGGGCTTTATGTCCTCACCGGCCAGGACAGTCATTACGGTTCAAACGTGACTGAGTTGCGATCTAGTTGTCCTGTAACTCTGATGTTGACTCTTGCAAAGAGAATCCGTTCGCTGCACTTATGAACGCTAGGCTTTTTTAATAGACGTCTTATTTGATGAGGGAAAGAAAGAGCGGGAGAGAGTCTTACTGGTCTTACGCACTTACCATCACAGATAGCTAAGACTTGTGTGTGTGAGGTAGCGATGTACATCAATATATTTTTCTAGTACTTACGCGAACCCTGTAAGGGCATTCATAAGTGAAGACTTGCCGGCGCCCGAAGGCCCCATGATAGCTGTCAGCTGCCCAGACCTGAAATGTCCCGACACTCCTTTGAGGATTGTCTTCGTTTCTGAAACAATTGAAACTGTATTAAAATTAAATGTTTTTTGACATTTACGTGCCTTTTGTTTATAGCTGATAAATGGAATGACCTCCTTTTTCGACCGAGTTCAAAAAAAGGTTTTAAATTCGACTGTATTTTTTTGTATGTATGTTACGCGATAACCCGCGTAATAATTCGGAAGCCGATTTTGTTGATTGTTTTTTGTCGGAAAGAGGGTACCTCAGTAGTGGTCCCATTTAAAGAAAATATTCCACCTCTCAGGATGGCAAACTAGGACATGAATCCGGTTTCACACTCTTTCCGGTGACCGATTTCAATAAAACTTGGCAAATGGATTTCATTCCACGAACTTTTGAGGTCGGTTTTTTAGTACTTTGCACTGAGATTATTAATAACAACAGATACTAGCGCCAGCGCTAGCCCATGTGGTGCCCGGGTTGTAATCAATACCCTGGCGTACTCTAGTAGGTACGCGATCAAAATGGAGTACTTATAGTTATATCTTCGCCGGTGATCGGAAATTCGGGTGCAAATGGTGCAATTATATGATGTTTGAAAGCAATAGCCTGTTTACTTGCGCGTCGCGACCGGCGCTGGGCGTCCCCTAAGACCCTACACCCGTGTGCGCCGCAGATCCTGCACCATAGGATAGGTAAAGCCGGCACTGATGATGTTGAGCCATGACGTGATAAACAATGATATGCGTTTGTCAAGAAAATTCGGATTCTCTCTAATCTTGAATAGCTCTAAAATGTACATTTGGCATACTAGATATTAGTCGTTCGTTCGTCAAAGGAGCGAAGATAAACGAAGATTTAAAAAGGGAATGACCTTTAAAAATAAATAAAATAAAAATCTTTTATTCTCAGACAGCATAGGTCCATAGTTTGTTAGTAAACAAAAGGTAAGCAACCTTATTACCTTTACCAGGTGGTATAATGGTTCCACAATCGAGGTTACTTTTACAAATTTTTGTGAGTTTATCAACTTAATATATATAGACAGACGCGTATGGAACTTAAAATGGATTCAAATGGAAATGAAAATTCTTGAAATCAAAATGGATTCATTGCCCCAATTTTGAGTTCCCTGTAGTTGTTTTAGTTGACGACGGGACTTTAAAAATTAAATAGTTAAATAAATAGTTGAAACTGAAATAGTTGTCTATATACATATATATATAGTCCCACTACTCTCTCAATCTCTCACAATCAGAGGGTTCGGGCTGTAGTTCTCATGAGAACCCAATGCCGATTGGGAACTTCACACATAATTAAATTGCTTTGCAGATGTGTGTGTGATGTGTGCAAGTTTCATCACGATGTTTTCCCTCATCGAAAAGCTTATGGTGAATTTCAATTGAAATTTCGCTCATAAATTCTGAACAATTTAAAGGTCTAAGAGAGGTCGAACAATTAGGTGTTGGTCAAACAATTAGGCTACTGCGGTTAATATAATAAATAGACTAATACAGTAATTTCATGAATAAGAATGTAAGGCAGATTTTGAAGTGTCCCGAATAGTATTATAACGCAAAAAAGCAACCACCAATTATAATGGACTTTAATTGTACTCAGTTGGTTTTTTGTCTTTAAATAAAAAGTTCTTCGTTTTTTGATAATATGAAAAAGTAAAAAGAACCGGACGTCAGCTTCGACACCTGTCTAAAAAAAAGAAAAAAAAACAAAATTATTGAAGCGCCTGATTACTTAATTTGACAAAAAATAAATACTTATGCCCTTCTTCCACTCATATCAAAGGGTTCAACGGTTTACCTTGTTAATATTTTGCCAAAAAAAATTTGCTAACACACGATAAAAAAACATTATTAAAGAAATCTGCGTTCCGGGTTAACTTTTTGTTGGGTTCACTTTTTTATTATGTCACGTGATTGGGCCAAAATATTAATAGTAGTTGTTTTTAATCATAATAATTTAAAAAAATATATATTGAATTTTTTTTCAACATATTACACCAGGAAATGAAATTATTTTTCCGGATTTAAATCGTGTATATTTGTTTTTTCAAACAAACCGACGTTTCGGGCCTTTTACAGGTCCCATGGTCACGGTTGACTGAGGTGGTACAGTCTTCAACCAGTTACCTATATGTAACAATCGCGAAAACCTAAGAATTCGATATTACACCAATTATTCTGTTTTAAATCGTAATTCAATAGTAATCCAAACCATCAAAGAAAAATGTTTTAGGGGGATGTAGATATTTTTAAATGTTAGTTTGATAGTTAAAACAAATTGAAATGCACAACAGACAAATTTTTAAGTCTTCATCATCACGTGGCAATTCATGACTAATGAACATTTAAGTACTCATAGAACATTGTATCTGTAATATCATAATATAAGAGAATTAAGAGAAATATAAATATAAGTCAATTAAGAGGAAGAACGTTAGCGGTCCTTAGACGATGGAAAAAAAAAACAGCTGAGAAACGGGCCGAACGGCAGCTAAGTGTAATATAAAAGCTCAGCGGAGCTTCGCTCGGCTTCGAACTGCTTTTGGCGATGAAGCACCAAGCAAGACGACTATTTATAGCTGGTTTGAAAAATTCGAACGCGGTTGTGTGAATCTCAGTGACGATTTTCGTGATGGTCGCCCGTTCTCTGCTGTGAACAACAAAAACATCAATGTTGTGCGCGGTATGATTGAAACAGACAGGAATGTGACATACCATGAGATTCGGACATCTTTAGGCATAGGCATGAGTCAAATACAATCAATACTACACAAATATTTGGGTGTGGAAAAGCTGTGCTCTCAGTGGATCCCACACAATTTGACTGAGGCTCAAAAAACGGATCGCATCGCTTGGTGCAATGCTATGCTTACCAGATTCAGCGAAGGGGCGTGAAATTTGGTGTGGCACATAGTACTAGGTAACGAAATATGGATTTATAGTTACGATCCCAAAACAAAGTAGTAATCGAGCGTATGGGTCTTTCGAGATGAGCCTAAACCAACCAAAGTGGCGCGCGTGCAAAGTGCCTTTAAGCGGATGATTGCTTCTTTTTTTAATAATATATTTTTAGTTGCTTTGGAGAATCGTTGTACCGTTAATAGTGATTGGTACACAACCATTTGTTTGCCGGAAGTTATTGCGAAACTCCGCAAAAGTAACTGTAAACGCCGTGTCATCTTGCACCACGATAATGCCAGTTCTCACACGGGCAGACAGACAAATGAATTTTTGAAGGTGAACAACGTCGACCTTATGAGCCATCCCGCGTACTGTCCCGACGTGGCACCTTGTGACTTTTATTTATTTCCAAAAATTAAGAACCAGTTACGCGGTCCTTTGTATGGCTATGCTAATGCGTTGGGCAAGGTCCTTGGGTTTCCCAGACAGACTATTAATTTCTTGGATAAAATTTTGTACAGATGAAGGGCACCGGGACCCCACGGGCCAAGGGTTTCGACTCCAAAGGCTGTGAATAGGTAGTATATATAGAACAGTATACATATTATGTGTTACGTGCATAAGACTTTTAAAATAATAGTAAACATTTTAAAATGTAAATTTAATGCAAGTAAACAGAAGGAATAATAAATTAGATTAAATTGATTTCTTTTTATGATACAAAGCGACAGGATGAACAAGTCGTGCGACTGGTGATAAACGACACGCCTGTGCATAGCAGTTACAGTGCCACTTATAGCTCTAAATCACAAAGACCTGAGGGACACTGCCACTGCGGCTGTTACCCTGTGGCACAAGTTGACAAGTTCCATGGGCCTGTAATTTCACCAGCACCCTTAACTCTTCAAAACCGAAACACAGTAATGCCCACATTACTGCTTGGCGGCAGAAATAGGTAAGGTGGCAGTAGATCTCTGGATGAACTCTTTCACTAGGAATTAGCTAGATTTTCTGAGCCTTTCTATGTCCACCTGGGTAACTAGTTATATTTTTTTATATTATTGGCAATAATAAAAAATAAACATGACAAGTATGATTTTTAAAATCGATCCGCTAGAATTACATTAAGTAGAATCCAGGTATATGTACTTGACGATAAAAGGTATTTGTGAAATTATAAATAGTGGTAAATCTAGTTTTTATAGTAAGCTACATAAAAAGGTGTATTTCTTATCTTGCACGACGGTCGACAGGGCCAGGATTTGCAATCTTATTAAGGCTAATGTTTAAGGAGATTATGTCCATTTGTAGGCATTTTAATCCGATATGCGTACAGTCAAGATAACGTGTCCCGTACAATAAGACAAGTATGGTAACTCCATACTAGTCCATACAAACGTAGCAGCGCGGCTTGTATGTGGGCGCGCCGGCCGCTTACCGTGTACGGACGCAATAATTTGCATAATCTCGCGATGCACTTGCGTTGCATGACACTGGTCATCCCAATGCAACGCGCCTTTCATTATTATGCGAATGTGTGCGTTCGTACACAACCCACGGCGCGGTCGCGCACACATACAAGTCGCTCTGTTACTTTGTACAGAGTTAAAATACTTCTCTTATTTTACTATGGTTAAAATGTCTGCTAGGATCATCGAGATAATTAGGACTCATATTTACGGTAAGTGCGCAACAGGTGATTTGCTGCAAATTTTGCAAAGGAATTTTCGACGCGTGTATAGAGGTCGTCTAGTTCGTTTATTCTGTATTTAATTGAAAATTAATACTGTATAAGTATAATTGGAATTTTTTTAATTGGAAGTTGTACAAACTGAAGTCAAAATCACGTCTGCCAGCTTTCCTTAAAATGCCTACAACTCCCTACCACAGACATATATCTAGACAGACTAGATATATACTATAGAGAATTTGTATGAAAATCAAGTGTGCCACATTTTGTGTACCCACTGTGACGTCACAAGAATTTTTAATTTTCCAATAAAATGAGCTTATTATATAACATCGTTTTGTAATAGAAGATCTTATCGATTAACTTAAATAATGAAAACGCACGTCAATATATAATATGAACTTGCGACTGCCTTAGTTAATTTTACTAGATGGTTTTCTGTTGGTTTTTGTAGTATATAATAGACACACGCTTGGCCACAATCTCACCTGATGTTCAGCGACTGCGTTGGCCTACAAAATATAAAATGGTAATTGATCAAATTGATGAATGGCAAGACAAATGAAAATGTTACTGCTGACAAAATATGGTAAAATCTTATTAATCAGAAGAGGTTTACTTAATGATGGCCTCGTGTGAAATTTTTGTGATTTGTTTTTTATTTATCGGATTTCTAACTCTGCTACTCTGCATATTTGGATAGCATTTTAAGTGGAATAAACTAGGCCACCTTCGTCCTCGAAAGCAGCGAACTCATACGTATGACCAAGTCTAGGTTTAAGTAAAGGCAGCGCACTGTTAATTCTTTGCATTATATATTTTTTTGTATTACTCGTACATATCCGGCGATGTATGTAGTTATTTGCTCACTATATTCGGACATTCG
>NW_020653726.1:14967404-15015306 GCF_003589595.1 Hyposmocoma kahamanoa
AAATCGATCAGAAAACGTATACATCACTAAACGTTGAATTTGGCCAAAGAAATGTACAAGCGGCAGTACCACGAAACTGAATGCATTATACAAAAGTACTTTCTTTCGATATTCATGGCGTATTAACAAAGGATCACAAATCTATAGCATCAAGTAAAAGCAGCAATGTATTACAAATCATGAGACATACACGCGGTTGCATATTAGTTTTCTCGAAATTTATACAAAACCAAAATTTTTAAATAAATTATGCATCTTCTGATCACAAAATCACTTGCCCGTAGAAGGAAACGTCTGTGTTTACCCGTTTACCCACAGTTATCGTGCTTTTGCAGTTTATAATGGCACAATTATGGATTTTTCGCGTTTTCGACTGGTGTTTATCTACCATAACGGTCGAGAGCGTTCTGAAGTGTAGCACTGCTACACTTCAGAACGCGCTCGACTGCAGCTTATAACCAGTCAAATTTTTAATATTGACGGTGACTGTACTAATCAGTAGGTCCAATGCACATACAATATTGCCCGTAGTCCTACTGGTCCAACTAGTTGGATTACGCAGTTGGACACACAATATTGGGTTCACAATGTTGCTACTGAACATTTAATTGTAGTAATTTAATTATAGCAGTAGAGCTTCTTGTGAAAGCGTACGTCCAGTGAAGTGCTGCCACCTTACCTATTTCTGTCACCAAGCGGTAATATTGAGCATTACTGCGTTTCGGTTCTGAAGGGTAAGGATGCTAATGAAATTACGGGACATGGATCTTGTCAACTTATGTCTCAGGATGACAGGCGCAGTGGCAGTGTCCCTCTGATCTTTATGATTTTAAGATAGCAGTTGCACTTCCACTCAGAGGTGGAACTGCAACTGCTATGGACAGGCGTGTTGCTTACTATCAAGTGCACGACTTGAGTTATCAATTAAAACAGAAAAATTAAAGTCATATGCACGTGAGGCGCACTATAAGTTTCCGGAATGAATTAGAAAAAAATACTATAAATGGTCAGAAATTAATTTATTGTTTCTCAAAATATTCTCCGTTAGCATTAATGCACTTTTTCATACGAATGAACCAATTTTGAAAACATGCCACTCCTCCGTGACAATCTCTGAAACATATTTTTCATACTCTTCGACAGCCTATTCAGGTGATGAAAATCGTTGACCGCATAACTGGTTCTTAATTTTTGGAAATAAATAAAAGTCACAAGGTGCCAGGTCGGGACTGTACACGGGATGGCTCGAGATGCCCGAATCTCATGGTATGTCACATGCCTGTCTGTTTTAATCATACGGCGCACAGCATCGATGTTTTTGTTGTTCCATTTTCTAATGTTGTAATTACTTTTTAAATATTGTTTATGTAAGTGGCCAGTTCCGGAAACTTATAGTGCGCCCTATGTATAAGACACGACAGGAATTCGAAATTTCGACCTCTTAATTGAAATGCAACCGCCCTTGTAACGAGTATTGTAAAGAAATTGGTAGCAAAGTTTAGCCGTGGGGCGACGGCTTAAGAATACATTGTCGCCTCCCCATACATGCCCGTGGGGGTCGTAAGAGGCGACCGAGGGCGTCACAAGTGTCCATCTGCTTAGCGTTGTGGTAGGCTCTGTGCCGACTGGATAGCGACCACAGTACACACGGCGGAAAACCCTCCACAGTGAAACGCTTTTGCGAATCGCGTTCAGGGATCAGTTGGTGTACATCCAGTGCATTTGGCCAGACCGGCAAAATGATAGTGACGGAGTGAAGATATTTGTATTTTCCATCCGTTACTCTCATCTCTGGACTGTATTCGCACTTTCCATCAGGCGCGGTGCAGTCATTTTGTCGAGTCGCAATAAAAAAAAAAAAAAAAAAAAAATATATATGAATACCACAATGTTTACTACAATGATTTCCATATAGATATTTTTTGTGAAAATATTCCATCAGTTTATTGTATATATCGGTAATAATGTTTTGCAAAACAATAGGAACAAAAAATAAAATTTGTCGTCTCTACATTTTGTTATCGTATTAGTTCGCATAAGGCCTTGTGGAGTGTATGAAAAGCAATATTGTAATGTGGAATGACTGAACTAAATACCGGAAAGTAATTCCCCGTCTCATGAGGTTCACTCACGAAGTCACGAGTGACGTCAATCATATTGACACTACCATCAACAAATACACGTAATTCCTGATCTGCGCTATCAGGCATGCCAACATTAATTTAAAATACTACACCATACCTGTACGTTATTTAAAAAAAGGCCTGTAATGTATCTCGCGCTGTCGTGTTAGGTCTACTGTCACTACTAGACATGCCAAGAACGGCTGTTTGTCGATAATTAATTATACAGTATGCGATTTTTCAACAACTGTTATTGCAAATTATTGTCAGAAAACATGTTACTCTGCTGTTTTGAAGTTTTGCATACAATATGACAATGATAAACATTGACCTACCAACAATGTAAGGGAATGATTTTTTAAAATTTATTGCATTGATGGAGAATGAATATATTGTAGTGTTGCCAGACGGTTACATTTTTCGTAACATCATCTTTTCGTACCCAATACGTAAGTAATTTTTGTTTTTAAGGCAATTTTCGTAACTTTTGAGGGAACCCAACTATATTTGTTATTGTAAACCCTAAATAGTTTTCGAACGGACAAAAAGTACCTCAGAGATAGCGCAAACAAAATGAAATCTATAATTTACTGGTTATATCTTGATTTTTCTTGAACTAACTTACTTTTTTATTTTTACTGTTTAGACGCATGTATATCTCTAGCAATGAGAATTTTTAATTAAAAAAAACAAATTTTTAAACTGTAACGATATGTTATTTTCGAATCAAGTGCCCTGGTATCACCACGGCAACACTGATTGTGTAACCTGTTATATCTGCCGTGAAACACACATCTCTATTATCTTAAGATAGGTGAGTTACGCGTAACAAGGTTAAACATAATTATTTCGGTCTACTTTATAAGAGTACAAAATATTATTTTTTTGAAAAAATGTATTTACGAATATATAGTATACGCCAAATGCTTGCGTCTCATAACTTTAATGCTATTATAACGGGATTTTCATTTACCTAAACTTAATTGATATAGGCAATATAATAACAAAGCGTTTGCGATAATACGCATACCTCTCGCAATTCGAGTTACGCGATATAATTCTTTTATTTTAACTTTAATTATATAAAATAAATAAGTAAGTACGTAAAATAATAAATATAATTAATATCCAAAGTGGATTCGACAACATCAGAATTGTTATAATTACATTTGTAATGATAATGAAAGACAACATTTTGTTTGCATTTTTATGATTAGGCCCAAATTAATTTGATCCATATTTACTACTTTCCACTTTTATGAATCTTATAATGAAATAATATTTCATTTAGAACAAACGGTTTTATTAATATACCCAAATATAGGTACATAAACTTTTTACTTTTCTTTGGTACAGGAACTATTTATAATTTATAATATAAAATATTTGAAATGCCTATTTGCTGTAAATGAATATACATGAGATAGCCTTTGGCCAAAATCTTGACGCTAGTACTGGGCAGGGTCACGTAACTCAAAATAGGTGATACGCTTTACACGATAAGTATGACATTAATTAATGCTAAGAAATAAATGAAATCATAAAGAAATAACGATGACATTTACAAAGATAAAAAAGTCTATTGTAGTAAAGGTTAATTACAACGACTTTACATTAAACAATTGTCATTGTGGTTGTTAGTCACACGATATTGTGATATTGTATAAAATTCATATCAAACTTAGTTTCCCAAAACTAATGGTTTTAAAAATAAGTGAGATTGGTGTGACACGGCATATTTGTGGTTAAATCTGCTACTGTTAAATAAAGCTATTGTTATTGTAACCATTACTCAATAAATCAAAACAGTGGCTGTTTTTGGTATCAGTTGTATTTAAATTGATTGATATTTACTGCCTGTTAATCTCAAATGCTAAAATCTTAATTATTCCAATTGCATAAAACATTGAATTGTAGTTTAAGATATGTGACTTATAACAATAATGACTTATTATAATACTCGATAACAAAGAGAACTTTATGTTGTGTACTGAAAGATTGTAATCGTCAAATTTGCAAATCATAACATATCGTAGCATCGCCCAACAATTTGATCAGCGCCATTTCTCTCTCACTGCCTATTGGCTATTGCATAGGTACTTGCTTGTTCGCGCGACGCAGTCGCAACAGCAGAACAACAGTATATTAACAGCAGTATAAACAGTTGTGCGATAATGAGTTACACATTGCATAAGAATAACGCGTTACGTTAGATACAAAAATACAAAATAATTTATTTTACAAATGAACTTGTGCAGGTACATTACAATTTAGTTACGACAAAGAACCAGGTAACACAACTCAATTGTAGCGTATATCGCGTACAGAGAATTTCCTACGATTCCTGCACTAGGCAAAGCCTGTCTCGTAGGTAATCGATAAAAACATTGTTACTGTTAAAAGGATAGAGCCGAAGCAAGGAGAATTTTGTTAAAAAAAATTTTTTTTTTAATTGTACATATTATGATCAAAAATTATTATTATTATACAATACATTATTTTATTTTGTCTTATCATATTTTTATATTATTTTAATAATAATATAATAATAATCTTTTCAACACATTTGCTCGTAACGGGCTTCTTATTGTATCGCTTTTAGGCTCATAAACCTAGCTATTGAACACGCGTTTGTAATTATATTACAAAACGTGTGTGTAATAAGTATAGGCTTAACCGGATTAAGATGTATCTCACAACAAGGCCTATGTATTAAAACTATGCATTCTTAAATTATCCGGGTTATGTCTTTGAAATTAACTTGGTCTATTAAAAAAACAGCTCTAACCTACATATTATAAGATTCAAATTACAATGACAGTAATCCCAAACAAACAGGGTCACAGTTTTTTTTTTATTTCTGTTTAATACGGTTGTGTAGTCTTACCTTACAAATAATATTTTTATTAATAAATTTATATTTCTTATTTGATGTGATAAATATAGAAAAACATACACAATATACACCTATAAAACTTTAATTGAATAAAATTACTTATTTTGGATAATATTTTACACGAATTTGAGTGAAATAAGGACATATTTATATTATTTCGCATTGGCTGTTTAGGAATTTCACCTAAGTCTCATTATTGCCGAAGCACCTGCGCGCGCATATCCGCGCCGCGGCGCCAGGCGCAGAAAAAATAACTCTGCGCGCCAATTTCCATTGATACGTTCGAAACATTTATATACGCTGTGTGTTAGATAATTACCTAGGTGTTTAAAATGTCCTGCTCAAGCACGGAAGAAAACATTTTGATGGATTTAACACCGCCCGAAATCCTCACAGAGGCACAAAACGCAAGTGACAGTTTATTACCTTCGAAATCCAGAGAAAAATACATGGCTGCATATGAAACTTTTATACAATGGAAAACCAACAAAAAAGCGTCTTCGTTTTCAGAAAATGTTTTTCTTGCCTATTTTAATGAACTGGCGAATAGGTTTAAGCCCAGCTCGCTCTGGTGCATTTATTCTATGTTAAAGACCACAGTAAAGAACAAGAATAACATAGACATAAAAAACTATTCAAATCTGACGGCATTTTTAAAGAGACGCTCTGATGGGTATGTTGCAAGAAAATCGAAGGTACTTTCGCCAACTGACGTCGAAAAGAAGCCCCCGATTATCAGTATTTAGCAACAAAGGTCAGTTGATCGTATTAAACCTTAATTTTTTTATGTTTTCATTTTTCTTGTATTATATTTGCGAAAATACCTATATTTTTAATTTATTTACAGGTTGCAATGATATTTGGTGTCACTGGCGCGTGTAGACGCCAAGAACTAAGCGAAGTAACGGCAAAAGACGTAGAAACTCATGGCCAAATGCTTTTGATTAAAATTAACAACACTAAAAATAAGGTACCGAGATCGTTTGCCATTCACGGTCCATTTTACGACATAGTAAAAAAGTACGAAGCGCTTAGGACAGATAAGGCAAAATCCGATCGGTTTTTTCAAAACTACCAGAAGGGTAGATGCGTGGCTCAGCCAATAGGCATTAATAAATTTGGTGCAATGCCTAAAGAAATTGCTAAGTTTTTAAATCTACCCGACCCGGATTTATACACTGGGCATAGTTTCCGAAGAACATCAGCTACATTGCTAGCTGACTCGGGAGCTGATTTGCTTACTTTAAAGCGTCATGGTGGCTGGCGATCTAGCACAGTTGCTGAGTCTTATGTTGAAGATTCAGTTCGAAATAAGTCCAACATATGTACTCAAATAACCCACGCTATAAATCTGGAGCCCCAGGTTAAGAAGATGTGTCCTGAACCGCAGCCATCCACCTCCCGTGATACAAGTTATTTGTTACCTAGGTTGTCTATTTCTGAGTCTTTAAATGAACCACCACCACTTTCATCCATATTTGTACACAATGAACCCGTATCACCGACTTTTACGCAAGAAGACAATAATGAAATAGTAACAAATAATATCACACAGACGGTTCAAATGCCTAACAAAACTGCACGTTACCATTTTGAAAATTGTACATTTAACAATTGTTTTAATAATTAAATTTAAATAACTACACTTTTGATAAAATCAAGATACAATGACTTTGATAGGCTTTGGAGACTCTTAATTAATTGTTATTGATAGATATAGTATAGAATAGAATAATATTATTTACATTAACGTGAGCTTAATATAGTATTCAGTGTATCTGTATAATTAATGCCAAATAAAGCTATTTTTCATTTCCATTTTACTCAAGTTTGTTTCATTTTCCTCGCAAATGTGTTGAAAAACGTCGTATGAAACACGTGTGCTTTGATCATTACACTCTCGGCTTTCTTATCGCCTAGTAATAACGCCTCGTGTGTAATGACCAACTTAGCACACTTGTATCATAATGTACTATTATTTTACTCTTACAAGGGTACAAAGTTTTTACAATGTAATTTACATGAAAATGCTTAAATAATAATATTAGATTATATATATATTGTATAATGTATAATATTCATTCTATTTTTAATTCAATACCAATTACCTTATATATACATTTATAAAAGATGAGTGTGTGTCTTTAAGGCATTGTGTGTGTGTATGTGTGTGTGCGTAAGTGCGAGGGTGCGTGCGTGTGTGTGTGCGTGCGTGCGTGCATGTGAGTCGGTGGGTGTGTGCGTGCGTGCACGTATATGGATTAAGGATTGAGGCAGTGAACTAGCGCACCTCCTTTAACAAGTCCTCTATTTCATTGTATGTCAACGTGCGTAGCAACTTATTGACCTTATGCTTAAGTTCCGAATTTGAGCAGAGCTTGACGCTGTACAAGGTGTTAGCTCTATTGTAGATATGCGGATGCATGAATTTTGGAAATCTTCTAGCGAAGATGGAGTTTATAGCTGGTAGATGAAGTTTAAAAAGCCTATTTTCGAGTAACTTACAATAATTAGGAGAAGAAGTCACTTCACGATGCACCAGAACCATACCTCCGAGTAGAAAGAGACCGCGAACCGATAGGACCCCATACTCCTCGTATAGAGCAGTAGTTGGATATTTGATGGGTTTTTTCATCATTACTTTCAGAACGGATCGTTGTGCCCTCTCAATCAACATCATGTTTTGCTTTCCAGCGCCACCCCAAACAGTGATACAATAGGTAATAATGGATCGGCATAGAGCCTTGTATATCATCCCCAGTAAGCTTATGTTGGCCGCCGCTCGGAGATTCCTAAAAAAGTATATTAATTTACGTACTCTTTTGGCGGTAGCAACCAAGTGGTCTCCGAAGGTGAGCCTCTGATCTATAACTACGCCAAGATATTTTACATTTGCGGCCCGACTGATGCTTTGACACTTGCAAGACGCTCGTGACGCTTTTCAGGGTCGCAAGAATGAACCGGGATTTCAGGGGAGTACAAAGGAGCAGAGGCACTTGTCTTATCGAAACACAAAAAATGGGTTTTCGTCAAGTTTAGCGTCAAGAGATTGCCACGAAGCCAAGCAGCTATCCGCGACATACCGCACTCGACCAAACTATATACATTGGACCAATTAGGACCACGGAAAATAATGGCGGTATCGTCTGCATAGCAGACGGTGTCAGTGTGGTCCAGAACAGCGACAATATCATTTATGTACACAATAAAAAGGGTGGGGCCCAGCACACTCCCTTGAGGTACCCCAAAGTCAATGGGCATGGGATTGCTTAATTGATTTAGAATTCTTGTGCTCTGGGAACGACCAGACAGATAGCTATGAAACCAGTCGAGTGCGATGCCACGAATACCAAGAGATTACAACTTTCGAACAAGAATGGGTATGGACACGGTATCGAAGGCCTTCGCCAAATCGAGAAAAACCCCCATACAGCCCACCAACCCCAACAACCCTTCTTGCTGTCCAGGTGATCCGATATTATGTTAGTAAGCAAAGAGACCGCATCCTGAGCGGATTTTCCGCGTCTAAAGCCGAACTGTCGGTCAGATATTAATTTTATTTTTTTCTAGAAAATCAACAAGACGCTTAACTAGTTTTTCTAGAATTTTGGAGAAGCAACTTAATAGGGAAATTGGTCTGTAGTTATTGGGATCATATTTATTCCCAGCTTTAAAAATCGGGATCACAGTCGCAGACTTCCACTCAGTAGGAAAGATCCCTTCTGTTAGGCTAAGATTACAAATGTAAGCAAATGGCACGAGAAGATTGTTTTTGGTAATATTTAAAAATCGATTGGAGATACCATCTTGGCCTGGGGCCGTCAAGCCTCATACTGTCAATTAGAGAAAGTATCTCTGCTTCATCTGTTGGCAGCATGAAAAAGGAGTTAAGAGGCGATGCTTTAAGTTTCACTTTGGCTACAAGTGATTCCTGTGTCACCTGAATGGAGGTCAGTATTTTGTCTGCAAGCCTTTTTCCTACATTCGCGAAGAATTCGTTACAATGGTTCACCGAATCAATAGTGCTTTCTTTGGTCCTTGTTAATTCAGATGATGCATGGTTTTGCCTTTTAGAGTGAGCAAAAGTTCTAATAGAGCCCCAAAGTTTTTTAGGATTATCTTTATTTTGTTCTAGCACCAATGTCTCATGCTGCTTCTTCAGTTTTCTTAGTAAGTTATTATGAAAGTTTTTGTAACGGGTGTATATCTGAACGAGTGTTTTATTATTTGGGTCATTACGAACCTTCGCATGTAAGTTGTCTCTGTGCTTGGAGCATCTGATAAGGCCAGGGGTCATCCAGGTTTTTAATGTGAATTTAGAACGACTTACAGAGATCTGGGAGGTGAGGGTTGTAATGGCTGAAACAATACCCATAAAAGTTGAAACCGCATCATCTACTGAAGATTTGTTAAAAACCGTCGTCCATTCGGTACAGCTTAATTCTTTGACGATTTCGTCGTAGTCAACTTTATTTACAAACCGCTTTATATTCCTTGTGTTGCGTCTTTTAAGAAAGATACCTGTTGCAACTAGAAGATGGTCCGTGACATCAGATCAACATACAACTCCAATAGCGGGATGCCCTGACGCAACGTGCACATCGTCCAGACAAGAATTTGCTCTAGGGGGTTTGTTGATAGTGGGAATTAAGTCTAGTTCGGCAAGTAAACACAGGTATCTACTGCTTGCTTCCAGATGTGGACTGCCAGTGTCAGAAAGGATGTTAATATTTATTACGCCTGCAATGATAGTACACGGAGAGGGCTTGATAGAGTTGATGTTACTTTCAAGTGAATTAAGAAATGCTGTGATATTCATGAAAGAGGGAGAACGATAAATGGCAAACAGATTCGCATGATTTTTCAAGATGTGTAAACAATTAGCACCTTCTAAGAGCGGTTCAGTAACTTCCGGTTCCCAGGTGTTACTAACATAAGCGATCACATCTCCTGCTTTGTTTATGTACCTATGAGTCCTAAAAGCTGAGAAGCCCTCCATTTGAGGTATTATAGATTTCGTTAAGCCAACATTCCGTAAGTATCAAAACATCAAATTCAATGTCCAGTCTTGCAAATGTCAACAACTAATCGACAAAATTGTGATGTATGCTTTTAATGTTCATAGTAAGCACTTTAAAGTTAAACTGATCAGTGAATAAAGATTTACATGATTCAGGCTGTTCGACTATATGGCAAGGTAAGTCAGACGAGTCGAGATCCCTCATGTAATCTAAATTAGCCATTATCATAAACTATTCGTACATGGAGCTGAAAGATATTAGAGAAGACTATTGCCATGTAAAGACCAGTAGTAAGTGCCTGAATATGATTAAATATTATACGAGGGTAGTTACGTGAGGGGTTGTAATTGTAGTAGGTCCGGTAGGTATGTGTGGAGTGGAAGAAACTGTTAGTCGTGTATGTTAATGAGATAGAATTCAAAACGTAACCAATTAAAATAATGAAAATGAACCACGGAATAAGACATCCTGCAGTCCGTAGAAACACTAGCCGCAAACTGAAACTTTAGCTTCATCAACTGTTGTGATCTTTGCTTCCGGATTCATTTTCTCGGAGGATACGGTTGATGTCGGCGTTTGATCTAATGACCAAACTCGGAGACTCGGAGCCCTTACCCCTGCCTTCACGCTTCTTGACGTAAATGATCCCACCGCTTGTCCAGCAGAATTTAAATCCTGCTTCTTTAACTTGTTTTCGGCAGTCGCGAAACAACAGCCGGTTTGCTCGAGTCAACCGTTCATTTACATAGATATTGGTTGTAGTGGCGCCTTTAAACCCAACATCCTTGGTTAATCGTCGCACCTTAGCTGCTTTTAGAAATTGGTCACGGGGTACACGCCTCGTGAATCTCACAACCAAAGGGCGTGGTAGGGAATGACTAGTTTTCCGACGTGGACCGACTCGCTGAACGCAATCAACATCAAAGTCAGAAAGTTTCACGCCTGTTAAGGAAGACATCGTTAAAATAATATGGTGAGGATTTTCATTTGGAGTTTCCATCACACCAGTGACTTCGATCTCGTTTCTTAACATGCTTTGTTCTTGGGAATTGAGTTTGTCGTTCATTACATCGATTATGCATCGCATGTCCTCTACTTCAGTTGCTTTTTTCTCGGCTTCTATTAAACGGGTAATTAATCAATCATAAGCGGACATTGCCATACATAATTCATCTAATCTTGTTTCGCAGCGATTAAGGGCGGAGATGGCCATTTCAAATTCAGTCTTCATTGACGAAACTTCCGCTCTCAGTAGCCTAATTTCGCCTGTTAGTTTGTACAGGGGTGAGGCTTCTTGCTGCGACACTTCCAAGGGGCTGGCTGGTTTTAGCTTTCTGTTAGGTATCTGCTATTGTAATAACAACCACCTTTAGTCACTATATTTGTTTTTTTGGTGTTTTTGTGATACATGTTTACTCGATGGAATAATTTAATAACAATGCCAGACGACCACACCATGTGCTTGGTACCAAACTAAGCACGATATACATAATCTTATGCCTCCCGGATGCTGGTGGGGTTGCTCCGCTTCTGGGGACCTACTCTCGAAGAACGAAATCCGTAGGTACAATCATTTTCCAACTGTTGTGACCTACGGGACCATTCTCGAAGTCCTTCAACGAAAAGGAAACTGTCAAACGGACCCGTTCGAAACTGTCAAATCGCGTTGTCGTACATTCTTAGTTCTTGCCCCGATCGAAACTCAAGCCAGTAGTGGGAAAAAGGCCTTACAACGTATCGTGCTTCGAGAGTAGTGCTGTAGCGTATCAGGGATGCTGGCAGAAGTAAGCGAGAACGTCCCTGGTACGCCGGATACCAGGATAGGCTCGGCTATCCGTATATTATGAGGCAATTACATTTTTCCAGCAGTGTGTAATTCTATATCTTACTAATATTAATATTAAGTGGTTTACGCTAGGCCACCGAGATCGTCAACATCGTCATTTATGCAAAGATATCATGGAAACGTCTCGATAATCAGCTACTCTGACTTCTCAACAAATAAAATACCGTCCTACAAAAAATCTGAAGATCGAAGAGATATAAACTTCTATAATGAGGAGAATAACAAACAGAATAACCAGACAAGCTTACTTGATTGACGCGAATATTGTTGTACACACACCACAATCTACACAGTGAAGTTTGCTAAAGACAAGATAGCGATCTCTTGGCAACATTTCCAAGGATAACCTACCTCTTTGGCACATTGTGTTATGATTTATGTAACTATCTAAGGTAAGATACTAACTAGCACGTACGAGGTTGTAAGATAAACACATTTGCTGCAGAATTATGTATTTAGGACGATATTTTCGAGGATTTTTTTTTTATTTTGTTATTTATAATATACATAAGTTAAAAATACATAAAACGGTGTCGCATAAACCTATTAAAGGTTTTTCTGTACACCGCTGCTTATCATGTTGTGCTGCGTATCAAATGTTTCACTACTAAAGTGAAAGTACATTGTGTTCTTATCCATGACTAATATGATTTATTATTACGAAAAAAGCCCACAGCTGCAAGCCGTTGTGTTTTGGATTTTCAGTTTTAGTGTGAGAGTGTATTTTGCGTGTTTGCATTTTAACATTGTGTTACAATATCGAGTTCGTAGGTTTTCGTGATTGTAACATATAGGAAATGTAACTGTATTTTCGGACCTGACCGTTTATAGATCCCATGACAGCCGTGACCATGGGACCTATACAAGGCCCGAAAAGTTGGTTTGTTTGAAAAAACAAATATACATGATTTAGGTCCGAAAAAATTCCTACACCTTGCGAATGTGTTTGTTGCGGAGTATTTGGATATAAACGGCGTTTTTGGCTCGGCGTTTTATCAAAAAAACAGTTTCATTTCCAACGTACTGTTTTATGATTATTAAGATTATTTTAAGTTAAAACACCATATAAGATTGAAAATCGTTTAATCTGTGCGTACCACTCAGAATTGTGAATACTTATTATTGGTTGCCATGGTGATGACGGGAATAGTCAATACTATTCCCGCCATCACCATGGCTCTAGAGATGCGCTCAACAATGATGTTAAACCTAATAATTGTATTAAAATGTTATTTATGTGAAAAATTACACAATGATTGGACTATGATAATATATGGCGGGAAATAATGCTTTACTCATTCTTCTATGTCACTGCCTTCACCTGACTTTTCATTGTCAATAAATATTTGCTAACATTCTTAGAGGATGGAAAGTAATGTAAACATCAGATGCGTATTAAAATAAAACAATTTGTTGCTGTAATAGTCTGTGTAGGTTCTCTGTCGTTGTAGATTTGTAGATTCTCCTCTCAGTGAATTCTGTCGAAATTTACCGATCAATTTTTAAGTTAAAACGCGTGCGTTCTTCAACTCGTCATTGGCGAAATCATCGACTACTTCGATGGGGCCATAACATTTAAAAGAAGAAGAGCAGATGCGTATTTTTAATAGGTATAAGGACTATATGTATATTATTGGCGACGAGGAATCAGGTAGCCAGGAGAAGGGTGACTTACATCATAATACCACATCGCTCGACTGGTATCAGTCCCTATGAGAAAATGTTTGGGAGACCAGTGAGAACGACAAACCATATCGCCATCTCTCGCACGTAAATCTCCATGTTCATTACGAATTTTCCAGGAGGGCCAGAGAGTTCAGGCCCGGAACTACTAGTCATAAATAGGTGTTGGCAAGAGTAGGAGAAAGTTGAGGCAACTATATTATGAACTCCAAACCGACACCGGAGATGTCAGGAAGAAGCATATAGACCAGCTGCTGGTGACCAGAGTTCCTCGTCCAAATTGAGAGAGATAACCTGATATGTATATGGCTGGAAATAATGCTTTACTCATTCTTCTATGTCATTGCCTTTACATGAAGGCAATCATCAATAAATTACATGAATTCATCAATAAATATTTGTAAATATCAGATGCATGTCTTTAGAAATATAATATTACTTCGAGGATGAAAATACTATAAAAAGACCTGACTGCAGCCGCCAGTATTGCGCACGAGCCTAATTGCGAGATTCAGTACTTGTAAGAAATCTAACAAGTAGACAGTAAACGGCAACACTACGGCAATAAACATGAACACGAGAAGTAAAGGCTGAGATATGCAAACATGCAATTAAATTTCCATCGGCAAATTTGGCACTTCGGTTGCAGTGAGAGTCAAAACAGACGTATTTTCGACCACACTGAAAACCGGTTTTATTAATTGGTAATGAAAATAGAAGATACCGGTAGTGAACTATGTGGAATCGAAACATAACAGACTAACATATATCGCTTGTAAAAAATAACAAGTCCTGCAAATTTTTTTTTTTGCTATATTCATCTAAAGAATGAACATATACAGTGCTAATTGTCATTAGAGATATTTCAATGAATTTTTGTCTTCCGTGTTCTGTATAAATATGTATAGGGACTGTGGTGTATAGAAATAAAGGTACGCTGCGGCCCGCCTGCTCACACCATTACGACGCTAGATAATACGAGGGTCAAACTGAAAGTTCTTAGAAAATTAAAAACTGATTACATTAGCCAGTTATTAGTTTTATTATATCTTTTCAAAATATTGTCCATTCACGTCAATACACCGCTGCATGCGATGGAACCACTGGGAAAAGCACTTTGCCCACTCGTCCTTAGGGGTCTCTTCAATGGCATCGCGATACGCAGCCACCGCTTCTTCAGCATTCATAAACCGCTTTCCTTTAAGTTTTTCTTTAATTTTTGAAAATAAATAAAAATCACAAGGCCTCGCGGGGCTATACGGCGGGTGACCCAATAATTCAACGTTTGATGTCGCCAAATAGTCAATCGTTCGCTTGGCGGTGTGCGACGAGGCGTTGTCGTGGTGAAGGAGGATCCTACTGCGAGGTCGTTTCTCTCGAACTTTTTCCAAGACAAGTGGCAAACAATTGGTAGTGTACCATTCTACAGAAACTGTTTTTTGATCCTCTAACACAATTGTTGCGAAATGACCTATCCTTCCAAAGAACGAGGCCACCATTTTTTTTCCCGCACTTCGATCTCTCTTCACTTTAGTTGGCAACTCCTCGAAAGGAAACACCCACTTAGCAGATTGTCTTTTGGTTTCAGGATCATAACAGTAAATCCAGCTTTCGTCACCTGTTAGTATGTCGAACACAGCATTTGAGTCACCTCCGTTAAATCTTTCAATCATTTTACGGCACCAATCCACATGATGGAGTTTTTGAGCCTCAGTCAAATTATGAGGTATCCACCGGGCGCAAAGCTTCCTGACCGCTAAATGTTCATGGAGGATTTTGTGCACTTGACTCATACCGATGCCTAAGCTTGTCCGAATCTGCTGATAGGTCACTCTTTTGTCAGTCTCTATCATACGCCGCACAACACAGATGTTATCTTCAGTCGTCGCCGTAGAAGGCCGTCCCTCACGTAAATCATCAGTGAGATTAGTGCGACCACGTTTAAACTCATTAAACCAGTTGTAAACAGTCGCACGAGATGGGGCTTCATCGTGAAAGGCCAATCGTAGTCTATCATAACTTTCTTGTTGACTTAAATGATATCGAAAGTCATAAAAAATCATTGCACGAAAATTTTCTCGTGTTAAATTCATGTTGACGTGACACAGACAATTTTCAATTTGCCGCCAAATCGTAAAACAAATGACAAATGAATGAAATATATACTCAGTAATATTGGCAAAGAGTTCTATTTTCAAATTTAAGAATTATTTTTTTATTATATTGTTTATAAGTGGCCAGTTCTAAGAACTTTCAGTTTGACCCTCGTAGGTGTGAACGAACGTATCGTACGCGTACGTTAACTAACCAGATGTTGTTTTATTGAGCTATCCCTGCATAAAGTAGTGTAGACGTCAAAGGGATTATGAGCTTATTTTTATTATTTAAAACTTTACATCTACCATTACAGTTATTATAACCAATGCGATAGTATACAAATTCATATGTAGATTCTTACCATAATAATAATAATAATAAAAAAGAAATTACAAAAACAAGTACTCGCTAAAATTATTACGAAACGTGTACATAGCCAATAACATATAGTGTTATCCTTGTGAATTCACACAGAGTACACGAAAATAAGTCCGTTCTGTTTGTAACATCATTTAGGATTTGCAAAGCTTATGTAAAGGCCCCGCCCTTCTGGCTCAGATTAGTCCGAGTTTACAGTAAAATATGTTTTATTTCTAAAAGGAAAATGTTTAAATAACGTGCAATGAATTTCTCCATGTGTACCTCTCCCGCTTCAAAACCTACGTAACCACGAGATAACATTTTGCCTTAATAATACGCAAAGTAGCATTATGTTACATTACAGATGTATTTTTACATGTATGTGCACTTAGCTGCATAGGATTTAGTACAAACCATATTAAAATACTATTACGACTAGGTCCATTAGCTTGAATAGAATGACAAATGTGAAACTTCATGACCCAATGACCAATGACACGATCAGTGAAATTGAAAATCTATTTTAAATTATTTCGACTGATCTGTGGCTTTTTTAATCAGTCTATAATAATATCATGGTACTAACTGAAATTAACTCATATAATTCATTATTAGGCTTCACCCCAATAGCGAGAAGGCATGGCGGTACTTTTTGTTAGTTAACCCGTTTATGAACAGCAACGGCGTTTACCGTAACAATAAATATCAAAATATTATATTACGTGGTACCCCGTTTTGCTACATGGATGTCAAAAAACCAACTACGGGCGTTACAGGCCATTTCTTGACATGACAAAATTTAATGAATTACACGCACACATTTGTCAACGTTACATACAGCAGTACTGTGGGCACCGATGGGTTTTGTGTGAGGTGTTACAAGTACATTTCTAACAGCAAAAGTAAATTTTAACCAAGAAAATTTTTCGTCTAAGAAAAATTTCGTTCGATCCGGCTGGATTCGAAACAGTGTCTTCCAGCAAACCGTTCTAGACGCTATACAAACTAAGCCACGGAACAAACTGACGGACCTTACGAATTTTTGTACGTGCTTATTGCAGATCTTTGTTTTTTGTTTTTAGCGACTTTTTTAAATTAAATCTATTTCTTCTGATAATTACTGAATCGTTACAGGTAGAGATGGGAAAAACTGTTTATTTTTTAAAACGTTTAAACGTTACGCTTTTTTAAACGCTTTTTCACTAAAACGATTTTTAGTTTGAAGTTAACAAAATCGTTTAGAAAACGTTTAAGCGCATAGACTTTTATGTTAATAAAAGCTTGCAACGTTGTGTCGATAGCGAAACGCAAGAGTAGACCACTAAAAGTTTTGATATAAGTAAGTTTTTTGTAAAAAAGCGAGTTATATTTTTAATTATGACATAACATTGTTATATTAACATTTTGTTCATTGGCGTTTAAAAGAGTTCAAACATAAGTTGTTTAACTTTTGTAGTTGTTACCGTTGAAATGGAAAAATACTGCTTATTTTTTTAACGTTAAAACTTTTTAAACGTAAAGCGTGCTTGTAAAAGCGCTTTTCACATAAACGCTTTTTAGTTTGACGCTTAAAAAGTCGTTTAGAAAAACATTTAAGCGCATAGACTTTATGTTTAAAAAAGCTTGCGACGTTATGCTCAATTAATTTGTTTTGGAAACATAGATGGCGCTACTTGAAACTTAAGCACGTTATAAAAAATTAAATTGTTGAATACTTATAGAACTGTGCCCAACGCTTACGCTTAAAATAAAAAGCGTGCTTATGCGCTTATTTTAAAAAGCAGACTTTTTAAGTGCTTTTCGTTTAAACACCCATCTCTAGTCACAGACGTGCGGCACTCTTATAAAGGCACCATTACGTGGTGTTTATAGGTGACCCCGGACGTAGTAGAGGCAAAAGTAGATATCTTTATCGTTATTCTACAGGATATATCACGGTTTGCGATGGAATTGCACGGTATAATTCAGCCTTCACTTTTCCATCACCGGGGGATTAGATGTAGGCTAGGCTTCCACCAATGTTGTGGATATTCCAATGAATCGCACGCCATACGCATGCAAGATTCGCTATATTTAAATAGCGGGTATGGAGTGAAATTACTTATGTGCAGCTTTATTCCTTGAATGCTATAACTTGCGTCTTTTCATCGTCACTTTCCACCAGGTGAGATGAAGGTCAAACTCGCACTTATTTTAGCATAAAAACTTTTAAAAATAAACTGTTTTCTCCATGAAGCAAAAAAAAAATATCTACAATATTTAAAGCATAAGAGTATTTTACTATCGACGTACTTAAAATTCTATTTGCAAGTGCACCTACAAAAAACGGAAAATCATTCATATTTATACAGTACTAAAATTATTTAATGTGTGTCCTCCCTTGTGTCAGAAAGCTTACGTAATAATCCACAACAACAAATATACACTATGTAAATTTGTATTTTGTCACTATAATCCGCTAATACATTCATATATTCTCGAGTACTTGAATGGATGAGTATATCGAGTCTCATCAAACACGTAGTATATATATACACATAAACAGTGTTTTGAATAAAAACACAAGTTACCGCTAAAATCAACAACAACGCAAAAGTTCAATGTTTGCATGTAGAGGTAAACATTATTGGTATGTTTATGTTTGCATTAAGACAGGGTTCAAAGAAGAATTATAAACGGTAATTATTACGATAATTATCTTAATTAATACCTAGATATTTATAAAATTAAATGGAACAACAAAATGCTACCGCTAACAATTACGTTCAACTCATTAAATTTTTTAAATAATAATAAATAATAATAATAACGTAAACGTAAACGTAAAAATAATAACACACTCAACATAGCCCCGCACTAGGATCCTAGGTCGGGGTGCCATGGACACACACATTACACCCAAACTCACTATGAAGTAAATGTAGGCTATCCAAATATTTCTCCCGGCCCGGGAATCGAACCTCGGACTTCTGCGTGGCAGTCCGGCGTGGTAACCGTTCGGCCACTGAGGCAGTTAAACTGTAGTTGAACTGTATTAGTTTTAAACTGTACATTGTCCTTTCTGAAAGAGCATTACACAAAAAAATCAGCGTAAGTAGCTCAATAACTTCTTTTTCATACATATAATATTCGACTATAGAGGCAAGAAATACATTTTTATTTAGAGTATGTTTAGGTTAAAAAAATACTCGGTATAATTTAAAGATATAGTGCATTTTCTTATCATATGATAATAGTGTTTAACACACCAATAACCTGCGCCCCAATTTTGCAAATTTTCATGAAACCATCTGTTTTTAGTAGCAGTAGAAGAGCTCCTTGTAAAAGAGTTCGTCCAGGGAAGTACTGCCACCTTACCTATTTCTGCCGCCAAGCAGTAATGTCAACGTTACTGTGTTCCTGCTTTGAAGGGTTAAGGGTGCTAGTGAAATTACAGGCACAAGGGACTTGTCAACTTGTTTCTCAGGGTGATGGGCGCAGTGACAGTGCCCCTCAGATCTTTGCGACTTAATGTTTGCGACAGGCGTGTAGCTTACCATCAGGCGCACGACTTGTGCGTCCCGTCACATGATATTATAAAAAAAAAATTCATTGTGTTTCTATTGAGACATTATATTACAATTATAATAAGAAAATGTAAATCTAATTTTTAAGTTTAACAACTAATTTGTTATAATTATTATAACAAAGATCGAAAGACTAAGAAAAATGCATTCGATGCGGCTGGATGCGAACGAGCACCCTCAGGCAATCCGCGTTACCATCGATTGTCCGAAATGACATTTTCCAGAAATAACGTTTCGGTCGAATTTTTATAACCTCGAAAGTCATTTTGAGAGGTAACCAAACCTAACCGAACCTAATCGAGTCCTTGCGATAAACATTCAACATATCCTGAAAGATCAACTGTTTCGCTATAATTCGGTTTTCGGTGTAATGAAAATTCGAATGAACGTTATTTCGGACAAAAAAATTTTCGAGTTTGTGATAGGTTACCTATAATCCGTGCCAAATTCTCAGTCAATTAAGCCACGGAACGAACTAGTAGACCTTATGAACGTGTTTGTTGCCGATCTTTGCTTTATATATGTTATTCTGCTAAAATTTAGTTGCAATGGTCGTTGAGTCCTATTACAGTGTCAATGGAATGGCATTGATGGCATTCTTTCATTAAATTACGACTAACGATCGATGTTGCCTTGCTAAAACCACGGAAATGATTATATGTATCTTTTTTAATTTGTAATTTAACCTCGTATTAAATATATACAATATTAGTAGACTACATTATCGACTTGCCATCAATGCGCTATTGAAGAGCAGAATACCAAACTAAAACATTTTTATTTAAAAGAAAACCGAGCTCAAAAGTGCGTGGAATTATTATAATAATAACGCACACACTAAACATAGCCCCGCACTAGGCAAAACCCGGTGTCGCGGTTGCCATGGACACATACAAAGACAATCACAAATTACACACCAAATTACGAGATAAATAAATGTTGGACATACAAATATTTCTCCCGGCCCGGGAATCGGTCCTCTGCGTGGCAGTTAATCACATCTACATATTTGCCAAGCGCGAAACTGGATTCATCCCCTAGTTTACCACCCATAGAGGCGGAATATTTTCTTCAAATTTAAATGGGACCAATGTCTAACTGAGGTACCTACTCTCTTTCCAACAGAACAAGAATCGAGTTCTTAGGTTTTCGCAATTGTTACACATACGAAATAAAACTTTTCGGATTTAAATCGCGTATATTTGTTTTTTCACACAAACAAGACTCATCAAAATCGGTTCACAAATAGATCGGTATATAAGTCATAGTGTAAATAAATAATAATCGAGTAATCGCGTGACTTACACAAAAAAGTACAGTCGAATAAAAGTCGAATAAAGTAGAAGAACCTCCTCCTTTTTTGAAGTCGGTTAAAAATCGCAATGGCGGCTGTATAGTAACGCGATGGCTAGCCAGTGACAAGCCACTACTCTTAACATTGAGTAGAATACCAAACGAACCAAAGCTTCCCATTGACATTCCATCGACATACAACTGTAGGCTGATTTTCTCGTGCTGTGTTGTGTGCAGATGGGTTTCCGAGCGAGAAGATGAATATGATTCCTACTATATCTTTCTAATTTGTAAGTTAAATCAACTATTGTTCCGATTTGAAATGTCAAAAGTTTCCGATCGGCCAGTTGTGCATCGCAATTATGCGCCTCGACTCGGAAGAGACGCAGTTTCCGATGATATACATATACATAAAATTAGCGGACTTGGTGCCCTGGCCCTTTCCCCCGTTCTCCGTCCGCCATCCGTCCGAAACAATTCCTGTCAAATAAGTAATACTCGACCAAATAAGAGACGCATGATGCGAATGAAGCTTCATACCTGACGTTGTCTTTTAATTGGGAGTATTACTTATTTCACAGCAGGGGAAATGCGTACAAAACGACATATATGGACAAAATGACATAGTTGGCATAATTTGAATTTAGTTGAGTCTAGCAAGCAACTAACAACTGCATCATATGACCCAAGTGGCTTTTACTAGCCTGTCAATACGTTAAGGATCAAATCACACTGGCGCAGAGTCAAAGCATCCCGTCGAAACCTAGGGGCCTACCACAACCTCTTAAAACAATATTACTATAACCTTACGTTGACTTTGACGCGCTTAAAGTAAGCTTATTATAATGTTAAAACTACGATGTTTTATTGGCAGCTTTGTGATTATTCATTCGTTGTTCTTATGTCAAATTTAGCAATCTTAAAATAGTTACACGGATGCAATGGAAACAATATTATTTTCGAATTTATTGTCTAGAAATTAATTTGTACTTATTAAAAGTTAAATTGATCTTATTTATTTACATATATCTCTTCATTATTTTGTTTATTGTTTTTAATGGTACTTAATTTACATAAGAAATAATTTTTCGTTAAATAAAAATACGCGACGTTTAATTCGTAAAATTATGACAGCGATATCTATGTGCTCCTTGGCACTTGTTATACTAACGGTTGACACTAGACTATAATTCCGAATTCAAAATGTGACAATCAAGTTTTAGCTTGTTTCATTTATTTTTCTTCATGAAATGCGGAAAAATAATGTAATTTTAATAGATTTCTTTTTTACGTACTTTTCTTTTTCTGGCAGGTGAATTTCTTTTTACATTATACTACGATAGGACGAGTCGTAACATCAAAAAAGAAAGAATGGGATTATACAGTTCATGTAGTGTTATTTCTTTCCTATTTTTAGTAAGGAATAGACAATATTGGGAAATTTTAAATAGAAAACCACCGCGAGACTCAGACGTATTAACGAAAATAACTTATGTATTAAAAAAAAAAAAAAAAGTATTTAAGTCGAATTTTTGCTCGACATGATTCGAACCAATTCGTGGTCCTTAATCATGAGATTCCGCGGCGGTGACTCGACGGAAACTGCGCGCCAAAGCTCTGGCAGCCCGCTCACTCAGTACGGCAGCGGGCACAGGCGGTGTCGGCGAGAAACTACCCTCGTTTGCTTCATTTTTTTTAAAGTCATATGAAGGATTGATTACTCCACTAACAACGGCACTTTTTAAAGTCTCATCTACACTAACCACTGACGTAGTACTTAACACTGTTTTCCAGTAATAATTAAGTAATATTGGGAAATCATTCGTTCTTTCAGCCACTTTAGCAATAATACATTACTTGGTTGATAGGTTTGTCATGGTACGAATATGAGTAATATTACAATAAGCTTACTATAAACATTGAAATAAGATTGTTTTTTGAAAGGTTATGGGTAGGCCCCCTGGTCTTCAACTACAACGCATGGCGTCGTCGCGTTACGACGCTCGCATTAGTACGCCTAGATCACAGTGTGGTCTGACACGCCACTGCGCGCAAGTAACCGCTCGTCTTTAACCAAACGTCGACACGCGATTCCATATTCGCATAACACAATTTTTTACTTTAATAAAGGGAAAACATGACGCGTTGCGACGCTTCCACTCTGCGCCAGTGTGAGTTGAGCCTTTTTCACCTCTCTCATCCGTCCCAGGGTCGTCCCTGAAGACAGGGGTTATGAACGTTACGAGTTTTTTCCATTGTATATGGAAAAATGGTTTTTGATTGATCTTAGTTAAACTAAGATTTTTTTTCTGTTGTTTTTATTCTGTAAATGTTTATTACTTTCAGTAAATAATGAACCAAAGACTATTGGTGTAGAATATGACTGTGCTGTGTATTACCAACAAAGAATAATGATTCAAAATTAAAACTCTATGTCATTTTGCATGTATTTCCCCTAATTGTTTCGGACGTTTGTCACACGGAGAACGAGAGTAGATCCCCGGTCTGAAATTAGAGAATTCCCTGTACCACGAGTCCCAAAGCAGACAACATTCATTTCGGGCCGTTACCCGGTACGGTTACCAGATCAGGACCCCGATTCAGAACTCTTCTTTATTTTATCCGAATCGTTCGATTAGATATCGTTCTCGACTCGAAGGGTGCTCTCCGAACAATTCAGAACATTCGAGTTAAACATTCGACTCGGATTCGGACACAATATCGTTATCCAACAGCGTTTACGGAGTTAGCCGGTGAAATAGATTACAAGGAAAATGAATATCCTTTTATAATACATTTTTAAGACTTTAAAGCCCTAAAATAAAGGAATGCATTAATCTTGCTTTAAAATAAATTAATAAAATTGAATAAAATCCAGACTTTATTTAAAATATTAAGAGATTTCCATATTACATTCTTGCTTTGTTAACAATAGGACATTCGGTAACTTTCATTCGATAACTGTGTTCTGAATAACCTTTGTAGCCATTGCCGGTCGAGAAGTTTGAGTAATCGTATGGGTGTGACGGCATTTCGGTTTTGTTTCGAATACGACAGTTTGACGTTTGATTCGGGTGTTGTGAATAAAAATGAACAGAAATCGCACGATATTAAATCGAATCGGTCGACAACTCAGTTATCGTAAGGTTCTGAATCGGCCACCACAACCGATTCAGAAAAGTTTTTTTCCAAAATTCGTGGTACATACCGGGAATCGAACCAGGGACCTCCTCATTAGTCCTCATCCAGCGCCCACAATGTATAAATCATCGGGATACCGCGGTCGTCAATAGAATTTAGTATATTTGGAATTGACTACCGTAATAAACACATTTACGATCATTTAAAAGGTAACACTAACGGTACATATTGAATTCTTAGTTAGCAAATCAATAATATTTGATCGTGGTAACCATAGCTTGGTGACCTTTTAGAATGATAAAACTGTAGATATAATGATTTATAGATACATTGATTTTAGTAGAAGTAGACCTTGTTGTGTTCGTCTAGGGAATTTCTGCCAACTTACCTATTTCTGCCGCCACGTAATGTGACATTATTGCGTTCAGGTTTTGAAGGGTAAGGGTGCTGGTGAAATTACAGACACGCACGTGGGACTTTTTTTATAACATCAAGTGACTGACGAACGAGTCATACGCCTGACGGTAAGCTACACACCAAAATGATGTTTATTGGATTCTAGACATTGTCGTTTCCTTTAACGCACGTGGACTTAAACAATCAAACATACTTTATGTAAATTATATTCATAAAGTTTTATTTTATTCGCAGTCTAACATTTATTAGCCATCTTTCAATTTGCAATTCTCTTTTTGATAGTAAAACAATTAATAAATCCACATTTCAAGGTTTGTTGAAGTCGATTTAAATTTATTGAGTCTTCTGTGATTGCGACGATTTGGTTAAATAGCGCCCAGTAGATACTAGTAGCAGTTTAGTACCAGTAGAACTCCTTGTGAAAGAGTTCGTCCAGGGAAATACTGCCACCTTACCTATTTCAGCCCCCAAGCAGTCATGACAGTATTACTGCTATCCCGTTTTGAAGGGTAAAGGTGCTGGTGAAGTTATAGGCACATGAGACTGATCAATTTGTCTCTCAGAATGACGGGCGCATTGGCAGTGCCCCTCAAATATTTGTGACTTAAAGCTCTGAGTGGCACTGCAACTGTTATAGACAAGCGTGTCGGTTACCATCAGGCGCACGACTTGTTCGTCCCGTCACTTGGTATCATATAAAAAGAAGGCATTTTGCAAAAACAATCCTATTGTTCGTGGCTGAAACACGGCCATTTCGCGCAAAAAAAGCGTAAATATACAATCATAACTAGATTGATGGCCTTGTTGCCAAAACCAGTAAATTTATATTTTTTTATAAAGTCAAAGTTAAAAATTATTTATTCCATAGGTAAAATAAATTTACACTTGAAAACTGTTAATTAATAAAAATTAATAAAACTGACCTCAAAAATTCGTGGAATTACATCTATTTGCCAAGTTTTATTGATCCCCTATTATTCATCCCCTAATTTGCCATCCTTAGAGGTGGGATATTTTCTTCAATGTTTTTATAGCATCAAGGGACGAGTTTTTAAGACGGGACGAACAAGTCGTGCGCCTGATGGTAAGCTACACACCTGTCCATAACAGTTGCAGTGCCACTCAGAACTTTAAATTGCAAAGATCTGAGGGGCACTGCCACAGCGCCCGTCACCCTGAGACATAAGTTGACAAGTCCCATGTGCCTGTAATTTCACCAGCACCCTTACCCTTCAAAACCGGAACACAGTAATGCTGATATTACTGCCTGGCGGTAAAAATAGGTAAGGTACTTCCCAGGATTAATACTTTCGCAAGGAGCTCTACTGCTACCATGTTCATGATACAAACGCGGAACTTATTCTCTGGGTTTTATTGCGGTATCAGGAGATGACGGTGATCATATGATTGGCGATTTGCACTATTTGGTAAGTTGGCAGTACTACCCTGGACGAACTCTTTCACAAGGAGCTCTACTGCTATTAATATAATGAGATCAATACACAGAAGACAGACGTTCATCCGTCCTCTCACAAAACCTCAAACATTCATCACGCACAGCCACCCACTTACAAAAACATCACGTCTGGTGCAGACACGAGAAGCGCAGACAGTGACCATCCGTAAACTAACAACTTGTAAGCCCCATTCAATGAGCCCAAGCACGATTGATCTACTGTTTAAGTTCTTGAGGAGTTGGGCAATCTGCAGACGGTCGCAGCATCAGATCAAGGTTATCTTATGATTGAGATCTTTACACGGACTGAGAAAAGAGTTGATAATTTTTAAACTGCGGAATTGATGTTCATCAAACATAGTTAAGAACCATCTCGATTAAACTAGCCTTGAAATACAATAAAAAACCTCTTTAGAATCAATCTAGCCACACACGTACTCAGATGTACAGGCAAAGGTTTCAAACTTATAAGTCCTATAAAACTATTTACATATATCCTATATAACTTTTTGCGTCAGGCGTTAAATAGTTTTTTGCTATGAAAGGCTGCAAAGTCGTTGTTTGTCCCCAGTGCTTAAGCGAAGGATTCCAAGACTGAAAATGAGCGTAGCGAGGTTTTCAAGTCACGAGACGCACAATAACTTTACTGCCGAGCAAAACACACAACTTTTCACCTTACTATAGCGAGGAAAATGGTAGATGAAAGAAAAACAGTTGAACTATAACAAATCAGTTTAGTTCTTTAACAGATTAAAATAATTTAATAAACAAATTAATTACCAAATTTATTACAAAATTAGTTACCGTTGTAAATTTAACGTCAACAATAATAAGAATAAAATATACCAACGGATTTATATTACCTAAATAATGTACGACAAATCACATTGCTGAACGTGTCTTTTTTTTAATCAATAGAAAAAGTTTGTTGTATCACAGTCCACCGTCAAGTTCGAATTTCAAAAACCTTTGGCGCGTTGATATCTAATGAGAAAGAAAGCCTTTCCGAGCTAGTGAGGTGTTTTTCACCTTTACTTGTACATATTCAGGTAGAGAATGCGCATTCAAAAAAATCCAAAAAAAAAACGAAGCTCAAAAGTTTGCTCATCCGCTTTCGCTGTGTTTGTTACATCTATTTACCTAGTTTTATTGAAATCGGTTAAAGGAAAGTGGGTGATATCCAATGAACCGGATTCATCCCCTAATTTTCCAGCCTTAGGGGTGGGACATGTTCTTCAAATTTGAATGGGACCACAAGTGATGTACGTCCTTTCCAACAAAAAAATAATCATCGAAACGGTTCGGTTTACAAATGTCAGAGTAATCGTGTAACTCACAAACAAAAAAGTACAGTCGAATTGAGAATCTCCTCTGTTTTTGAAGTAAATTGATAATATCTAATAAAATTTGGTATACTTATTTCCTTTGCCGAGTTTACTTTTTACGATACTAAACACGAAGCATACTATAACTACGTAAATCTAAAACTTTATTGTCACTATACTATTTGTCACCTGAAAATGTTAATTACGCTGATTTTGCATAACAACAAAACTGAAACTAAATAATGGCGGCCATACATGTTACGGTGTACCGGAGAGGTTTACCTGTACAGGTACACTAAACTGCACACGTGTGTTCCAACACACGTTCCGGCTTACCTGCGCATGTACACTAAACTACACAGGTGTGTTCCAACACACGTTTACACTAAATTGTACAGGTTTGTTACAATACGGGTGCGGTTCGTAATATATAACAACAAATTACATATTTTTAGTCGATGTAACGCTCAACATATATAATTAATTTGTGGTACTGATCTTGCACGATATAAAGGTAGTGACCTTATATAGTGGGTATAATAAACGATTGATATATCAATTTTCAATCTAATATACCGATGGCATAATGTTCATTTTATATAAACACTTCAGATATAACATTCACGAGTCTAATATACTATTACCCGCTACTCTCAGACTTGAACCGTCTGACGAAATATTTGGGCGCCGGCTGAAAGACCTTTTCTTGAAAAATCCTATATACTCCGTAAAAGAATTTATGGACTTTAAATTGTAACGAATTCAGTATTTTCTATTTTTATTCTAATTTTTACCGCATTAACATACTCTTGTACAATTGTTATCAACTTATGACGATCCTTGATGGAGAATAATATTTGATATATAATTTAATGACAACAATATTATATCATTAATTGTTAATTTTCTAATTATTGCGTGTTTTTCTTATAATTTTCCCTTTTGTCTGACGATCTCAATATAATTTCTTATACTTTGACATGTAGTGCAATTTATACTGTAATGTTATATTTGAGAAATAAATGAATCTGATTCTGAATCTGAATCTATTAACATAATTCTAGGGGTGTTTAGGTGCAATGGTAAATGAACCGAATTTGTTTGCATTTCCTAGTTGGTTCGACCTCCTCCTGTGGGTTAGGTTAGTATGCAATTAAATATTCTGCTTAAAGTTTTAATAAATATAAAGCTGCACAAAGACAAATTTATATTGCGATTGTACATTTAATGAAATAAAAATTTCTTATCAACATAATGTAGAGCGCTTCAAGTGATCATAAAACCAAATATTGTGTTATATTATTTAATGCATTATACTGGTAGTACTTACACCATTTGTTCATTATGTCGCCTAATCACTATATCTAATGTTTGTTATAATGAAGGTTTATTATACACATTGAAATTATACCTTTTATTGATTAAATACAGTGAATGATTATATCCTTAGAAATTATATCAACTGTTGTTATACAAAGTGAAAATAGATTATTTGTTGTTAAATCTTCCGTTACACACCCGTTCCAATACACGTTCCGGTTTACTGCTATAAGATATTAGAAAACCGATTATAGGTATAGATCTCGTTTGGCTGATCCAAGATATTGTTAATGTCTCAATTTCGCTAAAAATACCTATTGCGTTTGTTTTGATAAGGACGGCAGAGTATTACTTACTCGTTCAAAAGGAGCTCTGTTGCTACAAAAGATTGTTAGTTATTATTAGGTATTTCACTTTGATTTTGAGCAGAACAAAGGTTCAATGTCGTCATGTGTTTATCTTAGTTAGAGGTCATTCTTTAATTAAACATTATGAACTTTAGTTCACACTCTAGATAACAAAGTATAAAAAAGAAATACGTGTTAATTTTCAGACTTTTGGGGAACTGAATATTTATTTTTACACTTTGTTATCTATTTTTTTAGTTTGTTATCTATTATTTTAAAAATATGGTTTTCATCTGTGCCATATAGTGTAAAAGTACTAAGTCCTTGTCACAGATTACTTAATAGTTTCCTTGTTGAAAAATTATGAAATTGTAAGAAATGTCTTCGGGTAGTATTTGATATAATTTTATTACGTTTATACAAATTAATCTATTATAATACGTAAGATCAAAACGTAGAATGTACAAAGTTCACGCGATATCACGTTAACCGCAAAGACGGATTAAAACTATAATACAATGTGTGGAACTAGTGATGTACCTTGAAAATCAAGTCATTGTTTTTTTCACAATTTTGAAAAAAAGAACCAGCACGATAGTTTCGCACGATACTTACAACAATGTAATCGGATAGATTACAGTATTTTTTTTGCAACAAGGTACAATTGCAATTGTTGTCATTTCATTGTCTTGGCCTGTAGCGGCGTTAAATGCGAGGAGTGGAAAAAGGGATGGGAGGCCTTTGTCCTGCAGTGGGACAGTAATGGCTGAAAAATCAAATGAAAAAATGAATTTGTAGCAAACACTTAATAGGAAGTAATATTAATTTATCGTCAATGTAGTCAAATTCCAATAAATAATACACACAATCAAATATAAATCGTTCCGAGAAGACTGTGCTGGGAACGCGTTGCGTTTTCCAGCAAATACTGAGATAGTGACCCTGTTGTTACCGCGGCTGGTACTATACAAGCTATCTATACCTGCTGTCTGTATTCGAATAGTTTGTTATAATTTAATTTGATTTTTTCGTAATAATTTGAAAATGTTTTGTTTTTCTTCTGTTTTGTTTCGTTTCTCTTTTTTTTGTCTTTTGTGGTACACAAAGAAATGTATTTTCTTTCTTTCTGGAATTCTTGGGCGTTGTAATTGTCAAAGCCACGGAAATGATTTTGTTTAGCTGCAACGATATCTGTATACTAGCGAACGATTTTGCGTTCCATACACACGCTGTATTTCACTGATGTGTGGTGAAGACGCTACACATCATTTAGTTGGTTATCAAACATTCAAGATGTTGGACGCAGATGCGGTTCTCTTTGAAAATTAATTTACATCGGCGTGCAGTGATTTAAATCGCGTACATTTGTTTTTTAAACAAACCGACGTTTCGGGCCCTTTACTGGCCTATGGTCACGGTTGCCTGTTTAACAGTTGATTGTTTGAAAAAACAAATATACGCGATTTAAATCCGGAAAAATAGTTTCATTTCCTACGTGTAACAATCGCGAAAACCTAAGAACTAAAATTTTTAAATTATATTAAATTATTTACATTGATTCGTTAAGTAATGTTGTGGTTTTTTATTAATTTGTGCATTGTAACATTTAATAATCACGAAATAGTATACACAATTTCACACTACCCATCTCGTGATGATCATCTTGATTAATTTCTTGGAAAGTACCTACTCCACTAGTTTGTTATAATTATTAATACAAAGATTGAAGATAAAGGAAAATTCCTTCGATTTGACAGGATTCGAATCTGCGCTTGCAGGTGGGCTTTTCAGATTGAAAGAATTTTCTTCGTATTATATTAGCTCATAGTATATTAGCTCGCACGCATCCACTGCTGAACATAACCTCCTCTGGAACTCGCCAACTCTCCCGGTCCAAGACCCTGATTCAGAACTCTTCGATATTTTAACGGAATCGTTCGATTGGACATCGTTCTCGAATCGAAGGGCGCTTTCTTAGCTATTCAGAATATTCGAGTTAAACGATCAATTCGAATTCGGGTACTGTGTCGTTATTCAACAGCGTTTACGGAATTAGTCGGTGAAATAGATTATAAGAAAAATTCAAATTCTTTTATATACATTTTTAAGACTTTAAAGGTCTAAAATATAGGAATGTATTAATCTTGCATTAAAATAAATTAATAAAACTGAACAAAATCTTCGGACTTTATTTAAAACAATAAAAGATTTCCTTATTACATTCGTGCTGTGTAAACGACAGGACGTTCGGTAACTTTCATTCTATAATTATTCTGAATAACGTTTGTAGCCTTTGTCGGTCGAGATGTTCTAGTAATCGTACAAGTGATAAGTCATTTCGGTTCGGTTTCGAATACGACGACAGTGTGACGTTCGATACGGGTGTTGTGAATAAAAACAAAAAGAACTCGTACGATATAAAATCGAATCGGTCGACAACTGAGTTATCGTAAGGCACTGAATCGACCCCCAGTACCGTCCGCATCTCTCCATTAATGTTCATAATTTCATGTTATTTGTTGTGGTGCAAATAATTAATTTTCATCTGGATTATAAGTTACACCTATTCGTGTGTAAAAGAGAACGTACAGTTAAGGTGCCTGCAGATTCGCTTGATACCAATCGTCTACTTCTTATAACAATAGTCGATTTTGTGTGATCACACATATGGACCAAAAATAATTATAACATTTTTATTTAAAATAAAACTGACCTCAACATTTTGTGGCATTACATCTAT
This sequence comes from Hyposmocoma kahamanoa, assembly GCF_003589595.1. NCBI lineage: Eukaryota > Metazoa > Arthropoda > Insecta > Lepidoptera > Cosmopterigidae > Hyposmocoma > Hyposmocoma kahamanoa. Next base: position 14,999,036 of record NW_020653726.1, read on the forward strand.
TTGCCAATTTTACATATATTTGGTGAAATCGATTAACGGAAAAATAAATTGTTTACCAAAACTTAAAATTTCACAAATAGTACGTGCAAAAACAAATATATTTAAATAGATCGCTCTCAACGGTCATGACGTGACTCTATGTAAAACGCATGTCGTTATCGGGAAAGACGCTTGCACGTTTGAATTTACTAACAAATACACATCTAAAAAGTGTCAGATAGTGCAACAAAAACTTGAGTTTATTTTTAGTAAATTTATTACGCTTTGTAAAAAAGAATGGAACAAAAGTTGTTGTTTACGATACCAGTAATATAATCTTTCGAAATTATTAGTATTTTAAAAATAACCCTGTAAATTATTGGCGATTTTAAAATTAACGTTGTAGTTTTTTTAATTTTTTTATTTGGCTTACAAAAATAGAGTTATCAGTCTTAACTAGACATGCTTCAATACAATTCAAATGCAATGGAACCTACTAGATGTAAGCAAGTAAATCTTGTCTATATAATATGCGTTGACAAGAATCATAGGGAAATTTCAACGAGGCCAACATTAACCTTACAAAAGATAATCAATGGAATTAATAGATTTGTAATTCGAAGACGCAAATGTTAAAACCGTTTAGACATTAGTCAAATACTCCATAATTGAAATCATTGTTTTTAGACGTTAGTGACTTCGATGTGGAGTGAATGACCTTTTTTCTCCTTTAAACCTGTTAACAATAAAACAGGTTTAGTGTTCTGATTCTGTTTTTTATGCAACTTACTTTATAAAACAGGAAAATCATATTTGGATTTTGTGATTTATTGTTATAAACTCGAATTTGTATTAATTTAAAAATATAAGGAAATGAAACTATTTTTTGGGATCTAAATCACGTATATTTCTTTACAGCCTTGACCCGAAATACAGACATATATTTATATCTGTGACTCAAAACGTTGGTTTTTTCGAAAAGAAAAAAAGAAATATAACCTAAGTTAAATTACTTATTTTTAAGTCCTTCTTAGTTAATATTAGGCCAAATTGATGGTTTTCCGTTGACATTTAGAGAATATATAGTATAAGACAGAAATTCATTCAATTTAAAAAAACATTCAAAGTTCCTTTTAAACGTAGTGATTTCACCCTCCTAGCACCTCACAGGATACAATAATGGATAACATTATTAGGTAACAAAAGTATGACAAGGACTTAATATACAAAAACGAACGAAATAGAATTCGTTTGGCTTTTGAGTGACACAGAGTGAGCCGTCATGTCGTCGCCTTACTTTCTCAAACTCGTATCGTATAGCACAAAGTTATTGAAATGAAACAAATGCATTGTAGGTATATATACAAATTTTGCAGGCTCATTTCACATCACATTGCCTTCATATTCACACACTGGCTTTTACCTATTCTTAAAATAATGCATCCAAATTAACGCTCTTGATAAGAAATTTGAAATAAATAAAAAGTCTTGCCATCTCCTGAATGAGTTTGAGAAAGTAATGCATCGATATGGAGTATTAAGCAATTAATGGATTCAGGCGTTACTTTGCGGAAGACCGGAAGTCCATGTTAATAAAAATGGAAGTAAATTAATTTGCTACTCCGCCAACCCAGTGAAGGTTAAATCGTGCAAAATAGCTGCGCTTGTGTTGAATATTTTTCATGCAGTTGATTATCCCTCCCTCCGCATAAAATTAATAAAATAAATAACACTATAGTCACAAAACATCACCAAAAATATACCTGACACGTGTTTCGCCTCTCCACGAGGCATCCTCAGGGGCTGTTGACTGTTCGACGCTCGGTCTAAGAGACTCTCACTCTTTTCTCTTTCTTCTTAATTAATTTACTTCCTACTTACATAATTTTTTATTAACATGGAGTATTAAGATCTATCCATTCATATCCGGGACGTGCCCGGGCCGTGGACGGGCCGTGCTCCGTCAGGGGCTTAAAAAAATATCGTTGCGTATATTTTGTATGAGCTCGTTCACGCATGTCCGTGTCCGGGTCGACGCCGGGACGGGCCCGCAGTTCATACAAACTAGCACGCACCGTCCACGTCCCGGGCACGGCCCTGATGTGTGTGCATCGAGTACATAACCAAAAATAGAGACGAAATAAGGGCCATATATTCCTGGTAACATATTAGCAATACAGCTCATATAAATATCAACTACCGTTTGCATTGAAATATAGACAGGCCAACTACTGGCCTGTGTGTACGTCTCCGTATATTCCAAAAAATATTCTGTATTTATTGTAATAAAGATAATATCTCTAACAATGCCGTGCTGTTCTATTCGGTGGTTGTGGGAAAAACAGCAAAATATGTAATTACAAAACAAACGGAATCACATTTCATCGGTAATTAAATATTAAATATGTAATTTTGCAATTTTCGTCCATTATAGCAAAGCTCAAGTTAACTGGTCGATTTGAAGTGAAACAGTTGACGACACTCATTGACGACACCCGTCAGTTGTTTCGAAGTCGGGCTAGCCAATCGGAGCGCAGTTGTCACAGTAATGATATGGCAGAATAGTTTTCAAAACAAATTAAATGACATTTCGTCTCTATTTCTGGTTATATATCTATCTCTCGATGTGTGTATGGATAGTCCTTTATATTTCATTGCCACCTACGAGAAAAAACAATACAAGACGTCTAGAAACGTGTTCGCCATGCCTTCTAAAGTTCACGTTCGAAATTTAAATATTTTTTGTTCCCCGGAACTATATTATAATTCCCAGAAAAAAAAGCAAGATGTTTGAAAAAGCTATTTCAACGGCGCTTACGGAATTATTCTCAAACCTTTATAACTACTAGAGCTCCTTGTGAAAGAGTACATCCATCGACGATGACGACGGATGCGTTCCGGTTTTTAAGGATGCTGATGAAATTACAAGTACATGGGATTTGTCAACTTATGTCTCACGGTGACTGACGCAGTGGAAGTGCCTCACAGATCTTTGCGATTTAAAGCTCTAAGTGGAATTGCAACTGTTATGGACAGGGGTAGCGCTTACCACCAGGCGCACTACTTGTTCGTCCCGTCACTTTATTTTGTATCATAAAAATAAAAAACCTAATAAACAGAACAAACAGTATTTCACCCACAACATGTAATTACAAGCTTAAATATCACGAAAATGCGTACTTCCTTAAAGGAAGAAACCTTTATAGGTAATTCTGAGAAAAAGTATGGCCTTACCTTGGACTTCGAAATGTAAAGGGCAGTGCTTTTATGATAACAAAAAATGAAACAAAAGAAACTTATGATTGTTAATACAAAGATCGAACACTCAGAAGAAAAAATCCTTCGATCCGGTCGGATTCGAACCGACGTCTTCTTGCATACCGTGCCAGACGCTATACCAACTAAGCCACGGAACGAACCAACGGACCTCACGAATTTTTCTATGTGCTTGCGTCGTGTCTTTGTATTTGGTTTTTCAACGACTTTTTAGTCGTAGCGCCATCTATGAGAAATCTATGAAAGATTTATCACCCAGTTAGTACCTTTACAGCTACCAGTCCTGGCGAGAGATGTCGCTATTCACTGTATTAATTAAATTTTTATTGAATTGATATTCAATTATTAATATTCAATGATATTCAATAATTGTACGTTACCTAGTTCGAGTTTCTATACTCATTGACATATTTAGAATGCTAAAAAGGTAGAATAATAACGTTCATAATGAACCGCTACACACCGCACCTCCGTTGAAGCAGTGGCTTAAATTCATACACTTGTAAAATTTACAGAAAATGAATTAAAAGTTTTGTATTTAGGGCTATTGAACACGTCTGAAGAGCTCTTAAACGTATATTATACTTAAATTTTTATTGAATTGACATTCAATTATTTTTTATGTGAAATTACTCCACTAGTTTGTTATAATTATTAATACAAAGATCGAACACTCAGAAAAACACTCAGAAAAAATTCCTTCGATCCGGTCGGATTCGAACCGACGTCTTCTAGCAAACCGTGTTAGACGCTATGCCAACTAAGCCACGGAATTAACCAGCGGACCTCATGCATTTTTCTGTGTGCTTGTTGTTGTGTCTTTGTATTTAGTTTTTCAACGACTTTTTAGCCGTAACGCCATCTATGAGAATGTATGAAAGTATTTCGTCACCCAGCTAAATTATATACTATTTTAATACTCATTACGCCCTCTATAGAAAAATTAAGAAATGCATAATGCGTATAATGCGTTTCTGTTTTTCCGTACAAATTGCATTATAAAAATTATTTGGGATAACAATTTTTTGCACTTAAGCCTGTGTTTTACCGAAGGTGCGATATTATATCAGAACGTTAAATCGAAATCAAAAGTCATTATTTATTCAAATTAAATGTTCTGTGTGGCCAGTGGTTCATATGGATATTGTTAGGAGTGATTTTTCCAGCTGTGATTTTTGCCCGGCGTGGTCGAAAGTCGTAATATAACTTGCCAAAATAGATATGCCTAAATCTTCACCTGGTGCCACGAATGATTTAATTTTTTTAAATTTTGATTTCTAATTTTGCTAACGCTTCCACAACTTATGTCTCAAAGTTGTTTTCATGGTTGAAAAAAAAATCGAATCATATTTTGAAAAAATATTGGTACACCCGCATTTTCAGTGAATATTACTGTCTGTAACTAAATAAATAATTTATTAAACAGTGTAATATAAAGTAATATCGTACCAAGAACAAAACTCCGCGTGAGGAGCCTAATTTTGGCGAACAATTTTAAATGCTCACTAGCAAATACTGTATGGTTTTGCGAACTTTCCGATTACCACCTCCCGCCTCCTCCAACGCGCAGTGTTGTCGCTTGTGCTGAGATAACAGTCTGATGATAGCAGGCATTTTCAACATAATTTATCATAATTCAACCTTTTTTAGCGTTCATTAAAAATATACGTCCGTATAGTTAATAATACTTAGTATGTTTCTATGCTTTATGACAGAATTTTATGAAGTATTAATTCTTGCACAAACGATTGTCGTATCACGTACATTATACCTAATACAACATATTATAACTAACTATTAATGAAGTGCATAAAGCATCCGCAGCGGACGTTCTTTATGTACTGTAAATGAATAACATTTTATTAAGTTTGAGCAACTCCCGATTTTTTTTCCTATTACAATGAATTGATCCTTAGATGAAACTAAGTCAATTTTATTCATTTTGCATGAAAAAACATTTTATTCAATTTGACCAACTTCTGTTGTTCCGAATTTTTCTTTCAATACACTGAAATAGTCCTTCATAAAACTGAATCAATCAGCACCAAAAAAACGAAATCAATTTTATTCATTTTTATGGACGTTACTACTGCCAAGTTAATTAAAAAAAAAAGACTGAACTGTTCTCTGGCACATATTACATTATTATTAAGACTTTTTTCCCTGTATATGTATCCTATAGTTTCGGATTTCTCCATACTGTCCCAGTGAAAAATATACACTATATTAAAACTTATTACATTTTGTTGCGTTATTGTCTGTACTGCCTTTACACAATCTCATACTGTACTACACATAAATCCACAGAAATATCGTCGGTTTTTGTAGGTTTTAACAACTGTTTTTAAATATTTACGTCCAATTTAAAAATTCAATTTTGGTTTTAATAAAGTTTAAGTTTTTGTACACTAATTAAAAACACTTACAACTTCTGTGGCTTAGTGTAGTCATTAAAAGCATTTGCAATGCTCACTGCCAATGTCAATGCATTGCAGAATGGAAATTGTTAATAAATATATTTATCTATAACACGATTTGTAATTGGCATTACAAATTATTATCTAACTTAAATGTTGCAGATATTTTGTAATTCAACTTACTGATAATGATGTGTTTAAGCGTTCATACTGGTTTTCTGTATCTTCAATAAATTGCTATAAATTTGGATAATTACGTCTAACGTATCCATTATATATTTAAAAATATTCGCGTAGACCTTGTACTGTTACTATATGTACGTGCGTGTGTTATGTACGTAAGTTCGTTTTGGGTGGATAGTGGGTTCGGGGTTTTCAGTATACTTGTTGTGGAGTAGAGAATCTAGATTAGTAGCAGTAGAGCTTCTTGTGAAAGAGTTCGTCCGGGGAAGTACTTGCCACCTTACCTACCTGTTAGCATTACTGCGCTCCGGTTTCTGAAGGGTAAAGGGTGCTGGTGAAATTACAGGTACATGGGACTTGTCAACTTATGTCTCAGGGTGACAGGTGTGGTGGCAGTGCCCTCCGAGTTACAACTGTTATGGACAGAGGCGTGTAGCTTACCACCAGGCACACGACTTGTTGGTCCCGTCACTTGATATTATAAAAAAACTAAAGCAGGTTGATAGTCGGCACTTTTTATACGGCCACAAGTTCCCGCCAGTACGTCTACCAAGCCGTAAGAGCTTCCTTCAACATACAACCGCTATAGAGGGTAGTCTAAAGGATGCGAGGCGCAAACTTTAGCATGCCAAACTTCGATCGCCAAATTTTATTACCCCAGCCGAATGCCTTTCCCCCGGGCACAAGCTGCAGTGGTCAATATGGAAATTCCTGCATCGTCTCAGGTCACAAGGTGCCCGATGTAGATACTGGTGAAATGGTGATTTGTTTAGCCGACACCAAACCATTTTGCTTACGGATCCCCCACATAAAATAGTAAAGTGTCTCACCTGCTCTCATGTCCACTGTGTTCTACCAGTTGCACCCGCGTTAACCTGCTAATGGCAGGGCATCAACTAATATTGTCGATAGAGTAACAAGAATTCTAGAGGATGTGGGTTATATTTTTCTGTATCCATTGAAGCAAGAAATATTTTCCATGTAACTTCACTTATGCCATTTCACCATGAGGGATGCGATCTGGGCCATACATAAATATTTCTCCCGGCTCGGGAATCCAACCTCTGCGTGGCAGTCCAGCTTAGAAACCGTTCGGCCACAGAGGTAGTTAGAAATTATATTCTTCCTTGTATATTCGCTACAGACTAAGTTCATTACACAAGGCTAAATTCCAAATGGTTTAAATTCCAAAGCAAATTTATTTTTAAATACGCAATTATTCGAGGTAGAAGACATTATAAACCATAGAATAACTCTAATAGCGGCGTAATGAATACAACAGGAAAATAATTATATTATTAACATAATTGAAATAAAAAAAATATGATTAGCAATAAAGTACCTAATAACAATTAAAATAATAGGCTTATTACGTGGCAAAGGCGGATCATTGCCATGACATTGCGTTTTACATAAGTTTGTAGGTATACATATAGGGTGCCGAGTTTAATGTACTTTGTGAAGATATTAAGGGACTTTCGCATTTTATCCCTTCTATACTCTGTTCTCTATAATCCCACCTCTCCTCCCTACCTCAAAGATTGTTTCGTGTATCATACCACTACCACTCGGTCGCACCTTACGGTCTTCTCCTACTTTTTCTTTAAACTGTCCTGACTTTTATTCTAACTCCTTCAAGGATAGCATCATCAAACTGTGGAATTCCCTGCCTGAATCGATCAGACGCGCTAAATCTGTTGATTCTTTCAAAACTTTACTCAAAGCTCATTGTCTTATACTCTAAGTATTATTATTTTCTCCCATTCTTACCCCTTTTATATTTTGTGTAAATTGTTATTATTGCCGTGTTTTATACAATCATCAATTTATGATATGTAGGTATATATACATTTATTTACTATTATTGTTTTATATTACTTTAGTTATTTATTTAGTATTTTATTATTATCATTATCATTATAGGTTATCGGTTTCATACAATTAATATAAGGTTAGCTTTATATTAGTGTGTCGCAATCTGACGTGACGGTTTGTGTTGTGTGTATGAAGCCGTTCTGACGCGTCTCGACACAACACGATAGACAAATGTAAATCCGGCTTTGACGCGAGCAAACGCGCGTTAACGTGCGGCAGGTATGCGTAGCCTAACAGGATACGGCCGAGATCGTTATTTGATTGTTATCTTCATTGGCCATAAACAGAGTTTATGACTCGACCATAACGTTTATTTTTGGGCATTTTTGGTGCGAATTTTTTTTTAATAATTTGATATTCTAGAATAAAAATAAACAACGTCAATAAAACTATAAAATTAATTATTTTTTTAAGAGTCATTTAGAATATAAACTTTAATTGCTTTTAAATTACACACTTATTAGGGCCGTTTGAGAGAAAAAATCGTTATGAATTTCACTTCCGCTTGGTCCGCACCGATGCGCTACGTCTTTTTCACTCTTGTTGCACGGACATAAAGCTTTTTTCGACCAGGTTAGTGGGATTCCGTGTCGATAGATGTGGTATGGATCTTACGCCCGAAAGTGCACACTGATGACCAATATCCCTAACTATATCGCGAGGGTCACATAACCGATGGATGCCGTCGTATACAATCACGCGTTACAAGGTTATACAAGGCGCTTACAATCACGGTACCCTCTAGCATGCTCTTTAATACCGCAGAGAGAAATGCGCTGCTATACTTCGACGTCAAAGCGTTAAATCCCAATGAGGGGCACTGCCACTGCACCCGTCACCCTGAGACATAAATTGACAAGTCCCATGTACCTGTAAATTCACCAGCACCCTTACCTTTCAAAACCGGAACACAGTAATGCTGGCAAGGTGGCAGTACTCCACTGGATGAACTCTTTCACAAGGACCTGTACTACTACTATTACTACTGTCGACGAAAAACCAGCGTATTCTCTGATGCAGGATGATTCTAACTCTTGCCTTCTAACTTATTTATTATTTGTGTATATTTACTTCAAGCATTTGTATAATAATATACGTGCATCGCACATGTATCGAAAATGTGTAATGTGGCATACAACCGAGGATACAGACAGCGTGTACCATTTCCTTGGGACTCAGCCGACACTGAAATAGAAACGACTGAAATTCACCGTCTGTCTCGCCCGAGATAAACATATTGCTGGGTCCTATCCTTTTCCTCTTTTGTGCCACTATGCACACTTACTAACTTAAAATTACTCAAATTACTCAGTCACTTGTTGTTTTAGTCTTTGGGCGAGGTTATTCAACGCGAGCTTACGTTTTAGGAGGTAATTGGGGGGGGACTACAGGGCTTTAGTTGAAAACCAAAATTTAGTAGGTTCTCTGCAGTCTTTAAAGAGAAATATCTCCATATAAAAATTATGCGCAAAGTTAGATATTTTATTCTTAAATTATTCGTTTCAGACTCTTATTTTAGCCTGTTTTCAAGATTTTTTTCTGATCGGGTGAAGTACATCCCATCGTGTAACAAATTAGCACATTCTTAAGACCATACGTTAACCAAAGTGGTCCCTACCGCCCCCACTGCGCTGAAGAATCCTTGGAAGCAATTGGGGGGTTGATGCTGCCCAAAGGGTGCTACACTACATACCTGATTTTTTCCTTGTGATTTTTTGTGTTAAGTTAATTTAAAAGTACGTGTTTGAATTTTTTTTTAGCGGTGGGCGTTGAAATTATTTTATCTTGCCTAAGTGGGCGGTGAGTTAAAAAGTTTGGGAGCCTATGCTTTAGACAATATCCTTAAGCGTACGTATATTTTATGTAAGACCGTTATTTAATAATAAATACCTGAACTGAAACAGTTCTTTCCGCTTCTCCTCCGGTGCATCGCCTTAAGTATTGGATTTAAGTGTGCACAATGACTCAATTTAATGAATAAACGTTTTTCTTTCTTTCTTCACATGAATTTTATTCATAAAATACTGTAGGTGATCAAACGCAGAGGCGCGTTTAACGCGCGTCATACGCTTGCAATTTGATCAGCTCTTACGCGTCGTTTACACGTCATCTTGAACGTATACAATTCATTATTCTTGAATATTAGCTACAGAACATATCAGTATTCAGATTGTTCGACATAATTTATCTAGATCTCCGTATCTTAAGGACTGACATGATAGCTCTCGGATATGCATGCTTTATAAAGTTTAACGAGACATAATAAGTAAAGTTTTTTTAAGATGAGACGGACGCTAACATTTTATACTTGAGAAAATTACAAGGTAAATAATATTCCATTTATATGACCTCTCAAAGGTTTTGAGTGTTTTTTATGCGAATCTCGCTATTTTAGGATAATCCTTTGCCGTATTTAATATGCTAATTGAGAAAAATTTACATAACTAAGATATAAAACAAAATGTATGTAGCTCTTTTAACTTTGCGTTTAAAGTGTATCAATTTGAGATTATAAATGATAAAAAAATGTTTGCATCACAAACGCAAACAAAAACTCGCTTGCTTATTATGTCCTGTTAGTTTTATTCGGCTATATTATGCGGTTAAAAATAGTTTTATTAAGGTCGAAGCTTGAGACAGAGAAAATACTTTTATTGTAATTATTGGTTTTTAAAATGCTATGCTTTATTTTATCTATGAAAAGCTAGTGACATAGTGGTACTTCATTATCGTCAAAAGATTATACATTCCATTGCTGACGGAGCTGCTGTAAGGACAGGGCTTTAAGTTCGGCACGCTGCTGGCTCAATGCGGGTTGCGGACTTCACACATTTTCCAAGGTTTGTGTACCGTCTTCAACGTGCAGGTTCCATCACGGTTTATTCCTTAAGGGCAGAGACTTTCTTCAAATTTAAATGGGACTAAGGTACCCACTTTTCAACAAAAAAATCACGAATATCGGAGTAATCGCGTAAAATACTGAAAGAAAAATAGTTCCACGTTCCTATAGTTTAACTCCACGCATACCCTTCAATACAGTAATGCTATAATAATGCTCACATTAGCGCTTGGCGGCAGAAATAGATAAAGTAGCAGTACCTGCACGAGCTCTTTCACGAGGAGCTCTACTGCTACTAGACGACCTTATCTGAGAGCCGTCTTACGAAATCAACAGAAAAGTGTAGAGGTAGTCCAGCTTTTTGATCTTCTTCTTAGCGTGTCGGGATGCATGGAAAGAGCCTTCCATGTGGTGCTCGTTTTCATGCATATATATAGAGATAATAATATATTATAACAATAAATACAGTAGATGTGGTTAGTTAGCGTCCGACCCGTGCCAACTATAGGTCTCGAAAGACCTTCTTGGCTTTCGCTTTGTATGGTACAGTTCAGTCATTTTTTGCTGCCTTTTGGAGTGCAAAAATGATAGTTGCACCAAAAGTATTACCTGTAATAGTATTTCAAATCATCAGTAAGTCTTATTTTAATAAATGTTCAATTTTCTGATTATCTGTTGGTTCAGATGTTACTCGTTTGTTGTAGTCCAGCTACTAGCCCCAAAATGGCAGCATGTTGAATAAACTTTCAATATAAAATCAAAACGTCGTAACTTGCAATAAAGGTATTGAAATTTCAATGACATAGCGACTGGATAAAGTTTAAATTATATTAGCAATCCAGAATTTGTTAAATCTTTTTAAATTAGAAACTATCACCAATCGTTATAAAGTTTTGATAGTGTTTATTATATTGTTTGTGTGCGTTTTGGTGACATTCCGATAGTAATCGAGGCTTATGGCAGTTCCATTGTTATTTTCTTCAGTGGATAACGCAGACTGGTCGATCCTCCCACCACGACTCAAAGGCGAAAATAGTTATTTGCTATGCAAGGCTGCAAAGTTGCTGTTTTCCCCGAGTGCTTGTATTGAAACCTGAGCAAGCGAAGGAAGCTACGATTCAAAATTAGATTCCTGAGCGTAGCGAGGATTTCAAGCCGCGAGACGCAAAAAACTTTGCTGCCGAGCGAAACACACAACTTTTCACCTAATATAGCGAGGAAAATGGTAGATAAAAGAGAACAGTTGAACTATAAAACCTTTTTTAATAAAAATAAAAGTTTATCTTCATGAGCGTTCTGAATTCGCACCACATCAATTTTTATTCTTGCTTGTATTTTTATTTTGTGTGATTAAGTGATTATTGAAATTATTTTAGTTCTTCGACAAATTAAAACAGAATTAGTAATCATTGTCAATTTAATGTCAACAATAATAAGAATAAAATATACCGTGATTAATATTACATAAATAAATAATGTACGACAAATCGCGTAGTTGAACGTGCCATTATCTTTTTTTTCATCAAAAGAAAAAGTTAGGTTGCACCATAGTCATCGAGTATATAACCAGAAATAGAGGCGAAATGTCATTTAATTTGTTGGAAAACTATTATGGATATTGTGGAATGTGATTCCATTTGTTTTGTAATTAGATGTTTTGCTGTTTTTCCCACACCACCAAATAGAACAGCACGGCATTGTTGGAGATATTATCTTTATTACAATAAATACAGAAAATTTTTTGGAACATTCGGAGACGTACACACAGGTCAATAGTAGGCCAGTTTATATTTCAGTGCAAACGAGAGTTGATATTTATGAGAGCTGTATCGCTAATGTGTTACCAGGAATATATGGCCCTTATTTCGTCTCTATTTCTGGTTATATACTCGATGACCACAGTCCATCGTCAAGTTCGAATTTCAAAAACAAAACAACAATAATATAATAATAAAAAAAAAAACAAAATACGGTTTTGCGCGCAGATTTTAAATGAGAAAGAAAGCCTTCCTGAGCTAGTGAGGTGAAAATATTCTTCCCAAACGGCACTTTTTAGGGCCACCGAAAAAGTCTTTGATCTCATGAGGGCAAAAATGTCCAGCTTTTTGGTTGAAATTTGTATATATGTAATGTAATTAAACATCAAATAGGCTGAAAAAGTTTCTTAAAACGTCATTAATTAATGATGCAATAAGGAAGTCATACCAAAATGTATTGTTTTATGGCTCACTGGTTAAAGGTTAAGTTTGTTTTGCACTTTTCTTTTAACTGATCTATTCAAAACCAAATAGTTGGTTACGAGATCACATTGACACAGATTGTACATGCCGCCACTGAGATTGTGCGCTAATGGACTACATTTCCATAGCGATCAATATTAATCCAAAAAAATATATTGTGAAAAACCTTGAAGTTTATTTTTATGTTAAACAGAAGACTGTTTACATCCGTCAAATTAGGACAAGTTCCTTATACAAAACGGCGGTGGAATAACTTAAAATACTTTTATTAGAATCGATACAGGGTTATTTGTATATTGAACCGAAACTTGTTTGCCCCGTATTATCGTCATTAAAATGACTTTTTTAATTTAAAAATCTACCTCAAATGTTTGTGTAATTACATCTATATATTTGCCAAGTTTTATTGAAATCGATTAAAGGGAAGTGAGTGATATTCAATAAACCGGATTCATCCCCTAATTTGCTGCCCTTAGAGGTAGAATATGTTATTTTAATTTGGATGGAACCACTACTGACTTACCCCCTTTCCAACAACGAAGAATTATCGAAATCGGTTCACAAATGTCAGAGTAAAGGAGTACCAACGTACACACAAAAAAAGAAAAAAATTTAATCGAATATCGAACCTCCTCCATTTTTAGAAATCGGTTAATTAAAAAAGAAAATAATGAAAAATGTATAACTCTCCAGTTTAAACATAAAAAGTCATTGACTAATTTCGTTTCTAATGAAAACCTCACTCAAAAAGTTGTCATTTTGCAAATGTGAGGTCACGTGTAGATGGGAATGATTAAGTCAAATTTTAGTTTTGTTTTTACTTTTTAAGTCAATGTTTTGTTAAGAAATTTTTGATGTTTATTCTTATTGTAAATATTTTATTTACTAGAATATGTGTAACACGAGTTTTAAACGTCAAAAACAGTTCATTCTTGGCAATATCTCGGCTACGGGCAATGTTTTGTAGGTAAATATAACATTGCGCATTACTTCGCAATATCTCGGCTACGGGCAATGTATTGTAGGTAAATATAACATTGCGGATTATTTTATCAATGTAATTAAAGCTGTTTCTTATCAGTGGTGGCCCAAATCAAAACAGTTCATTTTTTACTGATTATTGAGATGTATTCGAATGTCCTAATTAATTGTGAATAAGGCTGATTACTCATGGCGCTGCGGTGGCGGCAAGTGTTGCGGCGTCATACCTACTAAATAACATAAAATCAAAGAGTCATAAGAAGAGACATAAAGTTCCTATATATAGAACCTACCTGTAATTTCACCAGTAGTATCCTTACCTTTCAAATCGGGACAGCAGTAATTACTGCGTTTTGGATTTAGAGGATAAGGATTACTTTTGATGGCAGAAATAGGTGTGGTGGCAGTACTTTCCTTGTTCAAATGCTTTTACTAGGACCTATACTGCTGTATTATAAGAAACTGCATGGTTTTGGTAATTTGGGTAAATTTCCGAAAAATCAAATAGTGGATATTTTTCGGAAATAATTCCTGAAAAATTGGAAAAATATAATTTCGATTATATTTCTCGGCTTATATTATACTCTATGTTTAGAAATATCTTTTGAAGTTTCATTTAGCTTAAATTATAAAATAAACTTGTATTGTTATAAACCACTTTTCTCTTGATTAATCTTCTTGGCCCCATCGTTTTTGTTCAGTAACTTTAGCTTTTGACAGGTGTCAAATTATTGGAAAAATATCCGGAAAAATATTAATTCTTCTTAAAAATATGATGAAAATATTTCCATGACCCAACACTAGTTATGCGTCAAAAATATAAAACAAAATACGACACAATAATTTCCGTGTTTCTGGTTATTATTATTATGTGGGTAGATATAAAGCAAAGCTTTCTTTTGGCTGTTTTATTGTGTGTTCCGTGTAACCTATATAACGTTACACGTGCTACTCTATCACTTATCTAATTATACAGCAACTACCTTACGAAACGGTGCTGTGTAAAGAGATCTGATAAATGTTTACTCATTCTCATTATACATAATCAACAATTTCCAAATATTTACCCGAACAATGCTCGCCGTATGAATCGGTCCGTTAGATACTCAATCGAATATATATCGTCACCTCTTATTTTCGTCCGCTGTGTTTGACACGTTTGTTGTAATTATTAATAACAAATACAAAGAAAAATTCCTTCTATCCAACTTGAAGGTTGCCTCAACGTGGCCACCGCTCTGCCAATAAGCTACTAAAAACTTGTGTTGAGTTTTAACAGCTTTTATGTCGTAGAATATTTTCATAAAAATTAGATATACATCATGGTAGTAGAAATATCGCTCAATAAAACGTTTGTCGTCATTTTTTAAGACACCAACACACGGGTCGAACAGGTCGTGCGATATGCTCTTATTAAGAGGGAGCATGACAAAAAAGTTTTGACGTTGGCTCCGCCCACATTTGTGAAACAAATATATGCCTGAAGATCGCGTGACATGTGACAGGAGATGTTGAATTTTGCGCATTAAAAGTACCAAATTCGTTTTAACGGAGTAACTCTAAAACTAAAGGGATTAAAAAAAATCCGTAGTGACAGTTCTCGATCATGCATAAATATAATTAATTATCTAATTTTTGTCCTAATAACCTGTATCATTTCGAGGATGAATCGAAAAAATGTGAAAATTAGAGGTCATTTCGTGATTTTTATCTATCGAGGAAACTTTATTGTTTTATGTTTCTGATTAGTGTCTATGCTTGAATATATCGTGTAGTTACTCATACAATATTTTATTTTTAACTTTAAATATATATACCCCTCTAAAATCAAATCGAAGATTAGGAATTTTTCCTCTGCTCCCTCGGTTAATTTAATAAAGTTTTTTAAAAGACTGTAGCGAATAGCAGCAGTCAGTATACATTGTACATAGTCTTTTAAGTTTAGTTTTATATTTAAATTCTAAATTTAAATGTGATTGTTTTTGGCGCCTCTTCTTTACTATTATTTTCTGTTTTGGATTGATAGCTGTACGTGTTTTTAGTAAATTAATCAACTGTAAATATATTTGCTTTGGTCTTGCACACTCTTTGTTAGCACCCACCCGAATCCATTGATACAGTAAAAAGATACATAATGTGACCGAAATTTACATATTTTGTTATTTTTTGTTGACCCCGGGATGATTGAGCATTCTTTTTAGTAGCTAAAAATATTTTCCCCTGTTGGAAAAAAAAATGTTTTTTCAGTAACAGATCTTGGTACCGCGTCTTACTTACTGTAACTGCCTCTGTGGCAGACTGTCACGCAGAGATCCCAGGTTCGATTCCCGGGCCGGGAGAAATATTTGTACGGTCTACATTTATTTCTCTCGTGAGTTTAAGTGTAATTTGTGGTTGTCTATGTGTGTGTCCATGGCACCCGCGACACAGGGTTTCCCTAGTGCGGGGCTATGTTGAGTGTGTGCGTTATTATTATTATTA